>NW_011500159.1:254586-257434 GCF_000495115.2 Populus euphratica
AATAGTTGTATTTTTAGGAGGTAGTCAAGTTATGAGGGTTGTCCCTAAAGCTTTAGCATAAGGGGACATCATTGGAAAAATAATTAGAGAGAAACTACATGTCTCCACAATGTCTGATGGAATGAATGCAATGTTTAAACATGCCTCCACAATGTTTGATGGAATGAATGCAATGTTTAAACATGTTGATGCCTTCATTGCTGGACCAGGTGATATAGGTACCTTGAAAGAGATCTTTCATATTACCTCTTAGGCCCAACTATACATTCACCATAAACCCATAGGTCTGTTAAATGTTAATGGTTTTATGATAAATTGTTGTCTTTTCTTGATTATGCTGTGGAACATGAATTTCTAACATCTTTGGTATGATAAATCATCATCTCTACTGCTATTGCTAAACAATTGATTGACCAACTATAATCTTTAACTCCTCTAATTGATCCCTCCATGATTCACATAAACTAGTCAATTAAGAAAAGTTGTAAAAAGTTTAGATTGGATTTCAGTCTTCGTTTGTGAATCCTTGTGTCTTTTGATTTTCTTAATAGTATATTAGTTTGTTTTATTATTTCTTATAATTGTTTAAGTGTGTTTTCGGTTTTTCAGTGTTCTTTGTTTCAGGTGATGTCTTCCTTTGTTTCAAGTGATGTCTTCTATACTCTATCTTTCTACCTTTAAACATTGAGAACAATGTTTCGTTTTGGTTGAGGGAAAAGGGTAGTTGTTGATATTAAAAAAAATAAAATTAACTAACTATATTTTCTATTTGCAAAATTGTTATTATTAGGATAGTAGAATAAATGAGTTTTTTTGTTAAAATGACTCTTGAGATACATCTTAGTAAACATTCTTAACAAAGTCCATTAGAATACTTCTTGAAATATTCAGGTTTACAAACTCTCGCATTGTTATCACTTAATTCTACTCATATGCTCATTTAACATGTATTCTTAAACCTTTATTTTCACACACACAATTTAAAATATGATTGCGGGTTGCACATTGGATTATTACATTATTTATGTTTATTTGTTAAAGGTAACAACTAAGAGAAAGAGATAGTATATAAATTGCCAAAAAAACAAAAAAACAAAAATGATGATAATAAAATAAAAAAATAATGATAATAAAAACATAGATAAGTTTAGTTTCGTAGCCTTCGTAACTTAAGCAATTAAGCCTGAAGGTGTGTTTTAACACCTATTACCTTAAAGTCAACTAACTTGGGAGCTATTGACCCAACACTTGTTACATAGGTTGAGAAAAAAAGTTTAAGGGAATAAAACATTGCACTATCTACCTATCAATATCTGCAACCTGAGTTACTAAGCTCGTAGGGGTGTCTCAACACCTAATGCTCTAAGACTAATTGGTCTGGGAATGATTAGCTAAAAACCTGTTATATGGGTTAAAAATGCATTGTGTTTTTAAGTTATATGTATATTAATAAAAAAAAAAGATAATAATCCCAACCCAAGAAAGTTAACCTTAAACATTATAACAAAAATTTTGTTTTCTTCCAAGAAAAGCCCCATAATTATGTGTTGATACATTGAGCACAAAAGAAAGGTTTATTAATATCTTGTTTAAGAACTATGAAGCAAATATATAAACTTAATGAGAGTTTATTTATCTGGATAGATTAATAGAAGTTAAATGATGAATGCCTTGCTTTGTGGTGGAAGGTGAATGATGAATACCTTGCTTTGTGGAATTTACAAATTATTTTTCTATTTTAACGTTTTGATTACTAGGGACTAGTAATAAGCTAGTTAGGGGATGTGATTAGTACTTAAAAGTGTATTTTTATCAAGGTTTTATATCATCATCTGGACTTGAAGTATCAATAACACCTTAACTAAAACATATTTTATAATAACAAGTCTGATACCATAAGATACCTTTAATTTATCATAAATGTTCATCCTAAATGCAGGTTTATCACATATATGAAAGGATTGATTGATGAGTTGAAGTATTGAAATTGCAAGGATAAAGAGAGGGTGAATCTTAGAAAAGAGATGCTGGTTGAGTTCAAATTAGAACACTGTTTGGTAATTGGATCATAACTGGAGCTGTAAAACTTGGATTTTGGTCTGCTTTATATGGATTGAAAGCTAAGATATAGGCCTATAACATTCATGCAGAAGACAAGACTCAATTTGCTGTTTAGAAGTCCAAATTTTAGCAACAAGGTAGAAGTCTGAATGTGTGCTGCAGCCTAAATACTATTCAATGTTTAACCCATATCTCGAGCTCTAGAAGTCCAAATGACCTTAATTTTTATTTTTTTAGAAAGCTGAGACAATTTCCTAGGACTTTCATGTGTAAGGTTGGTTCAAATTCTAACGTTATCAATGATGTTTTATTCAGATAAGAAGATAAGGATTGTCGCCAAGTCAAGATGTGGTCACCTACTCAACAATTAGTCATCAAAATAATAGTTCCAAATTTTGACCTATAAAAGGAGGCGTTTGCCTTCATTTAGACATCTTGGTTTTCAGATCAAGATTATGTTCTTGCTATTTCTTTTTATATTTTTATAATGTTTAAGTTATATTTTTCTTAATCTTTTGTTTATGCTTTTCATTTCCTTTTCTTTATTTAGTTAACTTATATATTATTTATGTTTCTTTTCTTTCATTATGTTTAGTTAAGTTTATTATGTCAAGGTAAAATGGGTATACTAATGATGTAAGAATAAGTATAGTGTAAACTTAACATGAACTTTAATATTTGATACTAACATGTTTTGTATATATTATCTTGTTCACTCTTAATACTTTGCATGCTAAATGATTAATCTAGATTTATGTTATATAACACTTGGTACAACAAATACTTG
>NW_011500159.1:257557-267310 GCF_000495115.2 Populus euphratica
ACAACATTTACAAGTATTAGCATTATTCGAATAAGATAACTAATGTAATCATGTAACCATTTATAATCCGATTGGAACTTCCTTTGTGTATTGCTTTCAGTTGAGTAATAAAAAGAGTTTATACTATACTTATTTGAAATATCATTAGTGGATCCTCTAACCTTGACATTTGTTTTTATTGTTTAATCTTAACATTAATCTTATATTTCAAAGTCCTCTTTAAGTTTTTCTTCCTTTTCTTTTTCTTATTATTATTATTATTATGTTTTTCTTCCTTTTCTTTTTCTTCTTCTTATTATTATTATTATTATTATTTCTTGTTATTTTTATTATCATTATTTTTATTATTTTTATTATGTAATTAACCTCCATGTGATTCGATCCCGGTCTTGTCGGATTATTTATTACTTTGACATTCCTGTACTTGGAAGAAGATATTAACCTGTTGGTCGTGTTATTGGCTTAAATAGTGTACTAGGGAGGGATTTTGAGTAATTTATGACAATACAATTACTAAATATCCATGTGTTATTTTCGTTACTTTACCTAATCATTAGTGCCTTTTTACATTGTTTTAAGACTAATTTCATCTATATCTCTCAACTAATTCACACGAAACCTTCACCCCATTATTATATATTTATTTTATTTTTATTTATCTTATTTTTGTTAAGAATTTCTATCATTAAACACTAATTTACTAATATAGTTTTTTTCAAAAGTTCAAGGGTTCCATCACATTATTAATGGGATCCCTAACCTTGTACGATGGAAAAGGATTTCATAGAGTTGAACAAGTTAATTATTCAAATTTGATCCAAAATCTGTAAACACTAAATTTCATACTATACATTAAAGTTTAGACATTATTAAAGTTTAGAGAATATTGTACCTCATATTATAGGAGAACATACTTTACAATTTAATATCATCTAGCAAACCAACAAAACTTTAACAAATTATTAATTTTTCATCATATCACTAATTTGATAATAAATAACATTTAAAATGGGAATAATTATATTTAATAATGCAATAATGATTATATAATAAAATAATTAACAATAATATGATAAGATGAGGACAAATTTCATTATGCTTAAAAATCTTATTTGTTTGGTACATAATCATACATCGTAAACTAAGTTTATCTAATAATTTCTCATGACATTAATTATATATTGGGGAATAAGGACATGCAAGATATAAACATATATATAAAAAATATATATTTGTTTAAGATCATTTCAACTATATCCATTTTACATAGATTATATAGATAGATTAAAGAACCCAAGATAACAATGTCCAAAGAGTATGCTTGTGTCCTCCCTGCCGCTAAAAGAATTGTTTTCCCTTCATAAGCTGATATGGATTTGGGTGCATTCCAGATATACCATCAGACATATAATGGAATGAAAAAAATACTGGCAGGTTGAATGATAAACATATATTGTCAACAACAAATACATCATATTAAATAAATAAATAAACAATAATCAAAACATGCATACAAAAGAAGCTATTAGAAAGCTTTAATGAACGTTAAACTGGCTAGATAATTATTCCTAAGATTATGCTAGAACTTAGGTTGGAAAAATCTATAAGATTTTTCCAAACAAATTCAAATCAAATTTTGTAAAGACCAAATTAACACAATTATATGAAGGAATTTATTAACCCGCGTCAAATTAAAATGGTTTTCTTTTTATATTGGAGAAGTGATCTTCATTCCATTATTATTTCTTACGTACGTTGATTATTTTGCCCCAAAGATGTCAATTCAACTGCAAAAGTCCTCGTTCAAGTCAAGATTACGACTAGCCAGCCAATTTGTCAATGGGTCACGTAAGCATGTGTTGTTGTCAGGTTCAAACCCAGGTCAGAGTCGACGAATATCCAATACAAACTGTCAACTAGAAATATGCTCATAGAAGAAGTTGAGAAGTAAAACTAGAGCATCAGTTTTTGCAGCTCTTCTTAGCTCTTATAGCGTCTAGATCTTGTTACTGGCTACCATTAATATTGCTTCAAAAACCAGCTCTTCTTTACAGTTGAGACTTCGATCAGATATCATCATAGGTTGCTTTATTTAACTCAACATGGCATAGTTAACTAGGATCACTAACACGTAAACCACGACACAAAATAAATCTTTTTTCTAAAAAAAAGTCTACCTACCACCTATGAAAACATGTTGCGGGCATGACACGTCATGGTATCATCACCGCCCATTTTAGAGTCATGGTTTTAGGGCCCTCTCTCCACTAATTACTTTTAGTTAATTGGCCACCTGATTAATTAAGAGAAAGTGTTACTTCTTTGTGGGGAAACCCTAATTTTGTCTGCCATGCTTTGTAGAGACTGATTGATGATCAGTTGTGGGAATAAACAATAGACAAGAAGAGACGTGAGCAATATCAAGGGTCTGGATTCCTTGATGAAACACAGCCGGTCCTCCATCGAAGTAAAACTGGGCACTACGTTGAATTAAGGCACTTACTGCAAGTGGGTGATTAGTAGTTTTGTCGTCTCGCTAAGTTGAAGTTTTAAATCATGTAGTCATGATGCAACGTTTATGCTTCCCGTTCATGAAAAACATGAATGGCTTAATTTTGAACCCACAGCTACATTTTATGTTGCAATTTGAAATGAATCTTCAATTGTATATCGCATTAGATATAATGGGATCAAGTATATTTTATGCAAAAAAATATATTTCAACTATGTACTAGATTATATAAATAAGTTGAATTTTTGTGTTTCTCGTGTGTGTTATCAAATATATATATATAAAAATTTTATTAAATAGGTTAGAAACATTTTTGACATTCCTCAACTATTTCTCGATGAGTCAGATTTTTTTTACATAATATATTGATGCTTTGTGAAAGAGCAAATTCATCATAAAATAATAATTGATCAGTATTTAAAAATATATTTTTATCAGGATTTTATATTATTATTTTGTACTTAAATCATCAATAATTTCTTAATTAGAATATATTTTATAATAACATATTTAATAATATAAGATACCTTTAATTTATGATAAATGTTCATCTTAAATGCGAGCTTATCACATAAATCAAGAGATTAATTGAAAAGTTTAACTACTGAAGTTGAAAAAATAAAGAAAGGGTTGAAATTAGAAAAGAGATACTAGTGTAGTTCAAATTGGAACACTGTTCAGTCAATATATTATAACTGAATTTAACTACTGAAATTGAAAAAATAAAAAAAGGGTTGAAATTAGAAAAGAGATACTGGTGTAGTTCAAATTGAAACACTGTTCAGTCAATATATTATAACTGAACCTATAGAACTTGGTTTTGATATATACATAAAACTTTTATGTGGAGTCTAAGATTCAAAAATATCGTTTTTAAGTTTAAATTATAGCAACAACAAAGAAGTCAAAATCTATCCTGCAACTTAGATATTGTTCAGTGTTCAACCCATATCTTAAGTTCTAAAAGTCTAAATGATCTCAATTATTTTTTTTGTTGGAAAATTGAAATAATTTTCTAAAACTTTCATGAATACAGTATGTTCAAATTCTGATATTAGTAATGATTTTTTGTTAAGACAAGAAGATAAAGATTGTCGCCAAATCAAGATATAGCCACTTGCTCAATAATTAATCAACAAATCAATATTTTTAAATTTTGGCCTATAAAAGGATGCATTTGTCATGCATTTAGGCATCTTAGTTTTTAGATCAAGATCATGTTCTTACTCTTTCTCTTTTTATATTTTTGTAATACTTAAGTTTTGTTTATATTAATTTCTTGTTTATACTTCTCATTTCCTTTCCTTTACTTAGTTAACTTGTATCTTATTTGTGTTCTTATCTTGTTTATTTATGTTTCTCTCTTTCATTATATTGAGTTATGTTTATTATGTCAAGGTGAAAAGTTTACACTAATGGTGTAAGAATAAATATAATATAAACTCAACATTGGCTTTAATATTTGATACTAACATGTTTTGTATTTGTTTTCTTGTTTTGCTTTTAATACATTACTTATTAAATGGTTAATCTAGATTTATGTTGTATAAGACTTGGTACAGCAAATACTTGACACTTTCATAACCCAACCGTATAGTGTAACCGACACTTGTGCTATGAAAGAGACTTGATTTGTTGTTGATATAAGTTATAATCATGAATACCTGACGATATTTACAAGTATTAGTATTATTCAGATAAGATAATTAATGTAATCATGTTAACCATTTATAATCTGATTGGAACCTTGACACGACGAAAAGATTGATGTCTTCTCCCAAGTGCAGGATTGATTTAAATTGTAACATAAACACAGTTAGATTAAACCTTTTTTTTCATTAAAAGATAAAAATCTAAAACATGGCTACAAAATTTGAGACCAAAATCTATTTCTACTTGGAATGAAATGCAACAATAATTTTTAAAGAATTTTTTTTCCATCTCATAGAACAAGCTCTTTTAAAAGACAAATCACCACTTTCACGTAACAACTAGGAAAAACATTTTAACAATATTGGGATTTGTATCGAGATTTACTTAATACTTACCTGTAACATGATTTTGAAACAAGAAGATTGGTTTCACATTTTAATGAAGGGTTAACACCTAAAGATAGACAAATGATGGAATTGATATGCAATGAAATTTGTAAAGATAAAGACTCTAATGAAGCAATAGAGTACCAAAACTTAGCTGAAAATGCTCAAAATTGAGATACCGCAAGTACTTATGAGGCACTAAGTAAAAATCAACCTCGTACATCTAAAGAAGGTATGTACAACCTTAGGGAAGATCATGACCTCCAAGTCAAATTTGGATCTTTAACTAGAAAAGTCGAGGTACTAGAATTGAAAAAGAGTGGTCAATTAAAATCTATTCAAAACATTGTGTGTCAAATCTGTGAAACTAATGAACACTCAACTAATGACTGTCCAACCTTGCCTCCTCTTAAGGAATGTCTCCATGAATAAGTCCATGCTTTAAACAATTTTTAAAGGCCAAATCAGAATCCATACTCACAAATATATAACCCTAGTTGGAGAAATCTCCCAAATTTTAGTTGGAAAAGTGATGCACAAACTTCATAGCCACCATTTCAAGCATACTATAATCTTTAAAATTCTAATGGTTATGCACCTCCTTATGTTCCCTCTCCTAGAAGAAATATTAAAAAAACATTGCATGTATTTATTGAAATCTCCGAGAAGAAATCTTAAAAAAACATTGCATGTATTTATTGAAAAGCAAAAGACAATCAACACTCAAAATGCTTAAACCATAGTAGATTTAAAAGATGCTATCGCAAAACTTACATCTGCTCGGGGTTTTCAAGAGAAAGGTGAGTTTCCATTTCAACCATAGCAAAATCCCAATAGGCAATATAATTCAAGTGCAAGAGCTCCAAAAGCTAACATATGGATCAAGTTTAATAAGTTATTACTCTTTATAATGGTAAGGTTATTGAAAAACTCATTCTTGAATCTTGTGAGAAAGATGATGAGTCAATCATTAAGAGTAAGAAAAGGGTTAAACCTAAACATTGCAAAGAAAAGACTGATTCCCCACCAATAATTTCATTTCCTCATGCTATTACCAAACAAAAGAAAGTTAATCATGATTCTGATATCTTTGAAACATGAAATAATTAAGAATGAAAAAGGTACCAAAAATGTTATCGCGGATCATTTGTTAAAATTGAAAATAGATTCGATATTTGACATTATACCAGTTGATGATTACTTTCCTAATAAATCTTCACTTTTTATCACTTTAATACCTTAGCCTTCTAATATTAATAACTTTATTACTTTAGGATTTTTGCCAACTCATTTGGATACCCAAGACAAAAGAAAGTTTTTGAGCGACGTGTAGAACTTTTATTGGGATGACCCTTATTTATTCAAATATTATCTTAATAAAATATATTAAAGATACATTCTTGATAAGGAGGTAAGTAGTATCGTTCAATTTTATCATTTTGAGGCATGTGGAGGACATCTCTCTTAAAAAAAGACAGTTGTAAAAATCTTATAAAGTGGATTTTATTGGCCCATTATGTTCAAAGACACATATGCATTCTGCAAAACCTAAAAACAATTATCAAAAGATAGGATTTATTTCAAAACATAAAGTCTGATTAGTATTTAAAAGTGCATTTTTATCAAGGTTTTATATAAGCATTATGCACTTGAAGTATCAATAACTCGTTAACTAAAGCATGTGTTATAATAACAAGTCTGATACTATAAGATACCTTTAATTTATGTAAAATGTTCATCCTAAATGCAGGCCTATTAGATAAATCAAAGGATTGATTAATGAGTTCAACTACTGAAATTCAGAAGACAAAGAGAGGGCTAAGCATAGAAAGAGATGCTGGTTTGGTTCAAACTGGAACACTATTCAGTTATTGGGTCATATCTGAAGTCGTAGATCTTGGATTTTAATTTGGTTTATATGGCTAGAAAGCTAAGACACAGGCTTTATGGGAATACATGACTCAATTCTTCTATTTAAAAGTCCAAATCTTAGTAACAATAAATAAGTCTGAATCTGTTCAGTAGCCCAAATATTATTCAGTGTTCAGCCCATATCTTGAGTTCTAGAAGCCTAAATGACCTTTTTTTTTGTTCGAAAGCTGAGATAATTTCCTAGAATTTAATGAATCAAGTATTTTCAAATTCTAATGTTAATAATGATGTTTTGTTCAGAAAAAAAGATAATGATTGTCATCAAGCGAAGATATGGCCACCCACTCAATAATTGGTCAACAAATCAATAGTTTCAAATTTTGGCCTATAAAAAAAAGAAATTTGCCATGCATTTAGACATCTTGGTTTTTAGATCAAGAACATGTTCTTAATCTTTCTTTATATTTTTATAATGTTTAAGTTTGCTTTTATTAATCTCTTGTTTATGCTTTTTATTTTCTTTCCTTTACTTAGTTAACTTATATCTTATTTATGTTCTTATCTTGTTTATTTATGTTTCTCTTGTTCATTATATTTAGCTAAGTTTATTATGTCAAGGTGAAAAGTTTACACTAATGGTGTAAGAATAAGTATAGTATAACTCAATATGAACTTCAATGCTTATATCCTCAACAACTTGTTATTAACATGTCTTATCATTTTTATTTTTTTAATTCTTAATACCCTGCTTGTTAAATGGTTAATTTAGATTTGTGTTGTATAACATTTGATACAACAAATGCTTGGTACTTTCATAGCCCAACCATATGGTATAACCTATACATGTGCTATGAAAAGAACTTGATTTGTTATTAACATGAGTGTGCTATGAAAGGAACTTGATTTCTTATTAACATTAGCTAGCATCATGAATTCTTGATAATATTTAAAAGTCTGGTGTTATTTAAATAAGATAATTAATATGATCATGTTAACAATTTATAATGAGCTACTATTGATAAATCATCTAATTGGAATCTCTTTTATTTGTGGTTTCTAGTTAAGTAATAAAAAAAATTTATACTATACTTGTTTGAAATACCATTAATGGATCCTCTAACTTTAACATTTATTTTTATCATTGTTTAATCTTTATATTAATCTTATATCTCAAAGTCCTCTTTAACTTATTATTATTATTATTATGTTGTTGTTGTTGTTGTTTATAATTTATATAATTAACCTCTATATGGTTCAACCTTAGTCTTGCTGGGTTATTTATTACTTTAACACTCTTGCACTTGGGAGAAGACTTTGATCTTTTAGTTGTATTAGAGTCCTTAGATAATCTTCTATTGACTCTTAGAATATACCTTTATGAAGATATGCATCGTGAAATTCATGATTTATGGCCCCATTTTCATAAAGAAGATGATCGACTTCGTCTTGGAAATTAGACTAAAAAAGACCATGTTTGCTAGGTTTTAAGAAAATTGGATGGGAAGCCTATCCCCGACTCATAAAGGGTGTTTTTCATTCTTGAATGTAAAACTAAGGGAAAATATGAGTCACAATCACAATTATGACTTAACCTTATTTTGTAAAAGTTTGAGTCATTTGGTTCTATCAATAGCATAATATTTGTATTTTGTTATTTCTTGTATTTGTTTAAATGTGTTTAAGGTTTGTTTGTGTTTGTTATTTCAAATGATGTCTTCTATACTCTATCTTTCTATCTTAGAACATTGAGAACAATGTGTCCTTTTGATTAGGGGGAAAGGATAGTAGTTGATATTAAAAAAAAACTAACTATGTTTTCTATGTCATAAACCATTTGCAGAACTATTGTTACTAAGATGGTAGAGTGAGGAGAAATTTTACTAACTCTTAAAACACATCTTGGTAAATATTTTTCAATGGTTAATTGTAATATTCATAACAAGGGCTATCACATATTCTTTTGAAATATTCTGGTTTACAAACTCTCGTAATATTATCAATTAATTATGTTCATATACTTATTAAACAAGTATTCATAAACCTTTATTTTCACACACACACTTTAACATATGATTATAAGTTATATATTGGATTATTACATTATTTCTATTGTTTTGTTAAAAGTAACAACTAAGGTAAAGAGATGGTATATAACTTATAAAAAAACAATTAAAACAAAAAAATTTAATAATATTGATGATAATAAAAATATAGATAAGTTTTGTTTCGTAACCTTCTTAACCTAAGCAATTAAGCCTAAATGGGTGTTTTAACACCTAATACCCTAAAATTAATTGACTTGGGAGCTATTGGCCCAGTGCTTGTTACATGGGTTGAGGAGAAAAGCTTAAGGAAATCAAACATTGCACTATCTATGTATCAGTATCTGTAACCTAAGTTACTAAGCTCGAAGGGGTGTCTCAACACTTAATGCCCTAAGACCAACTGGTTTGAGAATCAATAGCTGAAAGCTTGTTACATAGGTTAAAAAGAAAAGTTTTTAGGTTTCAAGCCATTTTCTATATTTTCTACATTGATTAGTGAAAGAGGTTCAACCCCTCACAGGGAGATTCACTACCCTAAATTAGTTCATATCTTGTCTAAAGGAGCATACCTTATATTGTTTTAAAAATTTGAGAAATATAGCTTACTTTGAATAGACTTTAGATTATCAGAATGCTTTTAAGGAGCTCAAAATTCACCTCTCATCTCCCAATATATTGTCTTCGCCAAAAAAGAATGAAAGTCTTTTCCTTTATTTAGGCATGTTACACTCAACAATGAGTATTGTTCAAGTAAGAGAGGATGGAGGAATATAACATCCAGTCTATTACTTTAGTCAAACTCTTTATAATTTATAATGTCAAAACAAGATATTTAAAAGTGAAGAAACTAGCTTTCGCTCTAGTAAACACCTCTAAAAAGTTGAAACTATACTTCTAAGCTCACTAAGTCATAGTCTTGACAGATCAGCTTATGAGACAGATCTTTTATAAGCTAAAGATTTTTGGACACCTAGTGACATGACTAAAAGATTGATGTCTTCTCCTAAGTGCAAAAGTGTCGAAGTAATAAATAACTCGACAAGATCGGGGTCGAACCACAGGGAAGTTAATTGTACAAATTATAAACAACAATTATAAAAAATAACAACAATAATAATAATAGTAGCAATAATAATAATAATAATAAAGAAGCAGAAGAAGAAGAAGTTGATGAGAACTTTGAGATGAAAGATTAACGTAAGGATTAAACAATGATAATAACAAATGTCAAGGTTAGAGGTTCCACTAATGATATGTCAAACAAGTATAGTATAAACTCTTATTA
>NW_011500159.1:272223-272363 GCF_000495115.2 Populus euphratica
AACTTAGCTAGACATAATGAAAGAAAGAAAAATAAATAAACAAAATAAGAACAGAAATAAGATAAGAGTTAGCTAAGTAAAAAGGAAATGAAAGATATAAACTTGATATTAATGAAAGCAAAGCATTAACATTACAAAAA
>NW_011500159.1:273236-274862 GCF_000495115.2 Populus euphratica
TCATCAATCAATCCTTTTATTTATGTGATAGGCCTGCATTTAAAATGAATATTTACCATAAATTAAAGGTATCTTATATTATTAGATATATTATTATAAAACATGCTTTAGTTAAGGAGTTATTGATACTTTAAGTGCAAAATGATGATATAAAACCTTGATAAAAATACACTTTTAAGTATCAATCACCTCCCTAAAGTTCTCCTTAGTAAAGCATATCTAATTAGCTCCTTCTATTGTTGAGCATGGGTAGATTCTTCTCCTTTAGTCTTCGTACTTATATCCTATAAGTGTGATACTGCTTAATGGTCTCTTCTATTGCCTTTCTCTTCTTAGCCCATTAGCTTATCGAGTGAGCATACATTATAAAGGTCTAGACAATAACAAACAACAAAATAAATTCAAATTCTTATTAATTATGACTAATTAGTACATTAGAAAATGAAAATTGTGTAAAGACTTTTCATAACTAGAAGGCCATCTACCTAATTATAACTAAATGACATAAAAAAAATTAGGGTCTATCAACACGTTAATATCAAAAAGAAAAGTGAGAAGCTTGTATAAAGTGTTCATCACCTCCAAGCCCAAGGATGGGCCTTCCTTATAGGATAGACTCCATGATGTTTCTTTTCTCCTTATTAAGGTGAGATAAGTGAAAGAGAGCATGATCTAAGTTTAGCCTAGAGAAAAATTCATCAACCCTCATAGTGTAAGGAATTTAGCTAAAAGACCCAACAAGCATGTAAACTAGACTAAGTAAAACTAGAGTGCTAGTTATAGGAGGGATTACTTCTACATCAGAGTTAAAAGCAATAGAGACCCTTTTCTTCGAGCAAGAACTAGTGTCAAGAATGATCGACGAACAGTAGACACCTTCGGACCCCCTAATATAGAAGATTGACTCTCCTTCATAATTCAACTTCTTATTGTAATGTCTTGGTGCCTAACTTTGGTTAAATGAGCTCCTTAACATCCTTAAAAGCTATATTTGTACCCCTCCTCCTATGTACCAAGGGTTCTATAGGAAGGAGACTAAAAGATCTTCACATGAAGAGGCACGACTGGGTGTCGGGGAGGTAATATGGCTAAGCATGCATTATGTAGACTTGTTGAACTCTTATTTGATTACTTTTGGTAATGATCCAACACAAGGAAAAAAATTGTTTATGAATAACATATGAAACTAAAATAACACACTAAATTCAAATTGCTAGAAGCGTCATAAAACCCTTGAGCTATGTAATTGATTTTTTACTCATTTTAGAGTGCATGTAACCTACTATATACCATTTATTTCTCATTGAGAAGAGGTTTGTCGTTCACACCAGCACAAGGCATTTTCTAAAAGTGAGAACAACCTTAGGTAGCACTGATTAGTACTTAAAAGTGTATTTTTATCAAGGTTTTATATCATCATTTTGCACTTGAAGTATCAATAACTCCTTAACTAAAACATGTTTTATAAGAATGTATCTAATAATATAAGATAACTATAATTTATGGTAAATGTCTATTTTTAATGCAGGCCTATCACATAAATGAAAGGATTGATTGATGAATTTAAGAACTGAAATTGAAAGGATAAAGAGATGGCCAAACTTAGAAAAGAAATGTCGGTGCAAT
>NW_011500159.1:275980-280892 GCF_000495115.2 Populus euphratica
CACCATACCCCTCTTAAGATATAGTCATACCCTCAAACTTCATAATCACTCATCTTTCCCTCCACTTCTTTGAATAAGTGGATTTCCTCGAAAGGTACCTTTTATAGGCCCTCTTATAAAGATCCAATAAATGGAAGGCCTACCTTTAGCGTTGTTGGTTAGCGAATAGTAATGTTTGAACATCCTAATTGTAGGGTACAATTAAACTATACTCAAGTTGAAGTAATAAAAAAATCCCTCATAAACCCTTATAAAAGAAACAAGAACCCAGACTCGTATATACACATGTGATTAGTAATAATAAAATTACCATCAACAGGTTTGCTAGTGACCTAGGTAATACGATTATCAACCTTAGGCAAGAGTATCATAAAGTCCTTTAGTTGTCTATAATTGGCTAGGGTTACTTGATCATTTGATAGAATGTTTTTTGACTCATCACAAGGTATCCTAGGTAACCTTATTTGTCACCTGAGATGTAGAGATGTAAAGCCTCATGAGGGACAATTTCATTCCCTTTTTTAGTGGAAAAGTGTTGAGTAGAGCCACTTGAAAATTAAAGGCCTATTCTAATGGTCGTAGATCCCTTGAGAGTAATTTCATTTTCAGGATCAAAATTAAAATCTCCCTCATAAGACATGATTTTCTTGTCTTTTCTAGAAGTCATATTTAAAAAAATTCAAAAAAAAAACTTGATCTCCTCGTCTAAGGCTCCTAATACTAATAATATATAGAGAAATTATAGCAAAAGTAAAAAATAGGATTAAGAAAGATAAAAAATTATATAGATCATCGCCTCTTATTCCCACTAATACATGAAAGACATGTGGCATCACATAATAACCATAGAAAGGCTAAACACAAGAAATTGATTATACACAGTCAAATGGTCTTCTAAAAAATATTATTTTTCCTTTCTATAATAGCATTTAAGATTAATATAAAGAAGACAAGACAAATCAGGTTAATTGCCTTCCAAATGACTTTTCAAGTCTTTTCGCACAAAAAAACATAAAGATTTAAGGGGCAACTGATGAGTCAAACTTTTGACTCAATATTTTGATGTTTTATAAAATAACCTAAACTTATCATAAGTTGATAACCCAAGCAAACTAGTAGGCTGTCAAATCCAATATACTTAGGTTCAACTATATTTGAGCCCAAGTTAACCCAAATATACTTGTATTTAATCATGTGTTGAACCCAAGTTAGATCAGGTCTAATAAGTTGTTGGACCTAATATACTTGAGTTAAGCCATTTGTTAAACCTAAGGTTATATAGGTTTGGCAACTTGTTAGACCTAATATACTTGGGTTTAGCCATGTGCTAAGCCCAAATCAATATAGGACCTGTAAATTTCCAAACTCAATATACTTGGATCTAGCCATGTGAGTCCAAATCAACATGGGTCTTGTGTTGAGCCCAAATCAATGTAGGTCTAACAAGTTATCAAACTCAATATACATGTATTAAGCCATATGTTAAGCTTATGGCTGCATGAGTTTTACTAGTTGCCAGACCTAACATACTAGGGTTTAGTTATATATTGAACCCATGTCATTGTAGGTCTGATAAGTTTGTCACACCCAATATAATTGAGTTTAATCATATGTTGAAATTAAATCAACATGGGCCTGACAAGTAACCAGACCCAATATAATTGGGTCTGGCTATTTGCTGAGCCCAAGTTAACTTAGGTCTAGTAAGTTATTAGACCCAATATATTTATGTTCAATTATATGTTGAACCTAATTTATGTGGGTCCATTATAAAATTTCACAGTTTTACTGACAAAAATATTTTGTTGCTGTGTGATTAAAAGTTCATCGGTGATTTATTTACTTACGTCTTCACCAACAGATTACGTCCGTCAGCTTTCCTTTCGTTGATAATTCCATATTCCGTTGCTATATCAATCAGAAACATAAAAAACCATTTACCGATGGTTTTTACCACTTGAAATATACCAACAGAATAAATTATGTCAGTGATATCATGATTAACCGATGGCTATGCACCATTGGTAAATTTATAGGTGAGTGTTTGAAATACTGACCGAATATATTCATCTATAAATTTGTCGGTAATTGTGACAGCTACTGTCAAATACCGACGGATTCATTTTGTCGGTAAAGATGTTGGTGAGTGTATGAAATACTGATTGAATATATCTGTCTATAAATTCATTGGTGAATGTGCTACTATCAAATGTCGACGGATTCATTCCATCGATAAAACCCTTTGTAATATTTTTTTTCTAAATTTGTTTTTAAAAAATTATTTAGAATACATAATATAAAATTATATAAATTAATGGTAATAAGAACCAATCATGTAAATAAAATTTATATTAAACATCAAAAACAAAAAATCAAAGTTAAATAATATTAATTACAATCTGAAAGTGTTTCAAAAAAAAATTAAATGAAATTTTAAAGGTAAATAATGTTTATTATAAATTAATATAAAGGTTGAACTGGAGGAGAAGGAGGTCCTGAAGGAGGAGGCTGGTGATTATACGGTTAAAAAGGATAAGGCGCACATGTTCCACTCTGTGTTATCATGTTTATGACCATTTCGCAAAGCTGTTGATAAGCCATTTTTTGTTGTTTAGACTACACTCTTTGTTGTGCTTAAGATGCTTTGAGTTGTTCAAACTTCACTCTTTATTGTGCATAAGACACTTTGAGTTGTGCGTACTTCGCTAATAGGTGGTAGTATTTTTTGACGAGCAGAGCCGTGTGTTGCTGCAAGGCCATGAACCCTTTAGATTGGGAGCTCGATATTGAATAGGAGCTCTCAACAGTTGAAATACTTCGAGCTGATCGCAAGTTGTCGGCTATAGTGTTGGAGAGCCCGTAAACCCGATTTTTATCAGGTTCACTTGACAATCCAACCTCCATCCACAAATCCAGATGGGTCAAAATATTGTCCCCATATCTCTCCCTCAACCAATTATCATAGGTCTCTTGGAAATAAAAATAAAAAGTAATCATCATATTCAATTTAATAAACATAATAACTTATAAAATAAAATGGTTGAACAAACATACCACGAAATGTTGAGCATGTTTATCAATGAATTGTTGTGCCCCCTTTTGGTAGTCTTGACTCTACACATATGTCTCCACAAATAGCTCCATCGGGCTTGGCTCACGTCCAAGAGACATAGCCTATAATGAAAAAGATTTATTAACAACAACTTAATTTAATAATATATTTCAGTTAAATTAATCTTACCATCTGTTTCGCATGTTCGACAAACAGAATGGAGCTGCCAGTGTGCGTTGTTACCGAGCCATAAATTGGCCGATTCTGGTTGCTAGCATCAAACTGTGAGCGTTATGTGAACCGCTTAGACATCATGTGCTCAATATAGTGCGACTATATATCTTTTAGGACATCGTTCCAGCCTTGGAAACCCCAATTTCTCGCTGGTTTTTTTCCCTTTTTTTTTTGCTTTATACCAAAAATCATGCAACCTACTTCATGCAACAAAAAATTACATTTCAAAACATAAATTTTTATCTAAAAAAATCTTGTATTGTTTTCGATGTTACCTAGTTGCCACACCCTCCTCGCAATAGTGTTATACTCATTATCCCAATAGAATTTGTCTTTTGTATAAATAATTAATTTTAAATAAAAATAAAAACTTATTTACACTTATATTAATAATTTATTAGAAATAAGCTGAAAATTATAAATTAACACTTACCTCAAATCTATCAAACCATGCATTGATTTGAGGCATCCATTCAGGATGCTTGGATATCTAACTCCATTGAAACAATGGAATCTCCATCGATGATTTAAATGCTGATGATATTACTCAAGTGGCCTCAATGTTTGTGAACCTGAAAATAAATGAAAGAAATTCAATAGTAATTACTTCATAAATTATGTTGTAATTTTTTTTTAAAAAAAAAACTAAAGCTAAAACCTTAACAAACTTACATTGAAAGGTCGTCCTTCCACTATACCTCATACTTGCGAGTAAATTGATTCTACTGCGAAGGCACCCCGCCTCTGCGCTATGAACTAGCACTGGAAGAAGCAACATCGGTTGACGGTGTAGGTGGTGTAGGTGTTTATTTTTAAGAGGCACCTAAGAAAATATCATCCTCACTACTAGATAAACTAGATGTGATCATACGTAAGCAACCAACTCTGGTTTTCATTCTACACATCTACATAATTTTATACAAATAATTATATAATTAAATTCAAATATTAAAAAACATTCAGCAGCACCTCCCCTATATTTGATACTACCCAAATACACAAACTTGCACATATTAACAATAGCCACAACCAATTGACCAAATCTATACCAATCATTCCAACATATTCAATTACTAATCCTAACCTAAATTCAACATTAAGAATTACAATTCAACAAATTATTCACTAATTATGCCAATACAACAATAAATATATTCAATAAATAAATATAACTCTAGACTAATAATTAAAATTAATGGAAAAAATTAAACATAAATCATGCAATTATAGTGTAAAATTAACAATTATTTCAAAATATTCAATTCCTAATACTGTTGCGATGTCGTGGTCGTACAAATTAATTACCCTAGCTTAAAACACAACACACAAGATAGTATAGAGCAAGCAAGGGGTCGATCCCACAAGGAAGATTTAGTTCAGATTTTTATGCTATACGTTATGCAATTGGGGGGTTTTGATTTGTGATGATCTAAACTATGGAAGAAATTAAACTAGCAAACAAAATCAATTGAAAGCGAAATTTATCAAGAAAACAAACCTTGGTTGCAAACACACATCCACCAACGAAAATTAGAACTGATCCTTGAAACAAAACTACAATTTATATTCTGAATTTTTATCTTTTCTTAATGTTGGTTAATTAACGGATCCGCCGTATAATTAACC
>NW_011500159.1:281471-282847 GCF_000495115.2 Populus euphratica
CTCCAATTTACTCCTTTTTGCATTTTTCATCCAAAAGTGCCTTCAAAACATAAAACAAAGAATATCAAGGCATTTTACATATAAAACATGGACAAAACATTATCTAAATATGGGTGAAACTATCGAATAATATGGTTACATCAAATACTAAGGTAAATTCAACATTAACAATTACAATTCAAAACATTATTCAATAATTATGTCAATATAACGAAACAATAAATTAAAAAAAAACTCTAGACTAACAATCAAAATAAATGGAAAAAGTTAAACACAAATGATGGAATAATAGAGTAAAATTAATAATTATTCCAACATATTCAATTACTAATTCTAAGGTAAATTCAACATTAACAATACATATTCAACAAATTAGCTAATAATAATTATGCCCATACAACAATAAAAAATATTCAATAAATTAAAAAAAAAAACTATAGACTTTAGAAATGAAATATGCTTACTTTAATAATGTGTTGAATTCAAGACTATATCTACATTACAAAAAATACATCAAAACAAAAAAATATAACAAAAAAATAGCAAAAAACACCCTTAAAGTAAAATGAAATAAAAGAAACACATATCTTTTAAACTGATGAAGATTCAAAAGAAAACTTGCTAGAGATTATAGGTGAAAGCTTTGAAGAATGGAGAGGAAAAAAATAAAAATTTAAGGTGAAAGACGGAGGAGAAGAAAAAATAAACTGAAGAGGCAATCGCTGGAACTTATATGGCAGCTTTACTGAAGTATATAAAATTAATAATTATTTTAATTTATTCCATCAATGAAGTGTTAAAATCCGTCGGTAATTTTTGAATTTCACACCAAAATTTTTAATTACCCTCCATATTTTTCATAATCTATTAGTATTTCCGTCGACAAGATGACACGGTCAAAGATGCATTTAATGCACCATCCTTTGAAATTCACACAATCCGTCAATAATGTTTTCGGCAATATTAACCCGCCGATAACTTACCAACAGATGTAAATTCGTCGGTATGCATGTCGGCGATGGTGGCATTTCAAGTAATTATTTTAAAACTCTTTGTCAAATGCCAACGAACATATTCTGTTGGTATTGATGTCGATAAATTTGACATTTCAAGTAATTATTTTCAAACTCTCTGTGAAAGAAATGTCGATAGACTTATTCCATTGGTATTGACGTTAGTGAGGGTGACATTGTATAAGAAAGGTTGTATTTGTATAAGAAAGTAATTATTTTCAGGTGAAACGACTAAAAGATTGATGTCTTCTCCCAAGTGCAGGAGTGTCGAAGTAATAAATAACCCGGCAAGACCGGGGTCGAACCACAGGGAGGTGAATTGTACAAATTATAAACGACAATAATACAACAACAATAATAATA
>NW_011500159.1:284657-286485 GCF_000495115.2 Populus euphratica
CACAAAACAATAACAACAGTGCTTAAACAATAAATATTTCATATTACAAAATATATCATCCATAATCTAAATTACATGAAAAAAGTGTTTTACATAGGGCTTTATTAGTCAGAATTTTCTTCTTCTTTGTCATCAATTGAATAGTCATCACCTTCATCGCAATCTTTAATATGGATTTCAACTTCTTCGTCGATATTTTCTTGTCTACTAGATCTTAAAATAACATTCAACTCCTCTACATCAACATTAGCAAGACTATAATTAAAAACACGAAAATTTGAAATTTCTTCTAATTCAATTGAAGGAGCAATTCGATATGGTTCAACCAACTCACTAACTTGAAAGACTTCATCTCACACACTTGTGTCTTTGTTCTCATCCTGAATGATTGATACTTAAAAGGGTATTTTTATCAAGGTTTTATCTCATCATTTTGCACTTGAAGTATCAATAACTCCTTAACTAAAACATGTTTTATAATAATATATCTAATAATATAAGATACCTTTAATTTATGGTAAATGTTCATTTTAAATGCAGACCTATCACATAAATGAAAGGATTGATTGATGACTTTAACAACTTAAATTGCAAGGGCAAAGAGATGACAAAAATTAGAAAAGAGATGTCGGTGCAATCCAAACCAAAACACTGTTCGGTAATTGGGTCATATCTGGAGCTACAGATCTCAGATTTAGGTCCAATTTATATGGATGGAAAGGTAAGACATAGGCCTACAACTTTCATATGGAGCCCAAGATCTAAAAAGGCCATTATCAAGTCCAAATTGTAGCAACAACAAAGAAGCCCGAATCTGTCTTCCAACCCGAGCACTGTTCGGTATTTTGGCCATATCTGGAGTTCTAGAAGTCCAAATGAGCTGAATGTTTTACACAAGAAAGCTGAGACAATTGCCTACAACTTTCATGTTTGCAACTGGCTCCAATTTTGACGTTATCAATGACGTTTTGGGCAGACAAGAGAAGATAAGGATTGTCACCAAGTCAAAAGTTGGTCACCCACTTATCAATTAGTCATCAAATCAATAGTTTCCAATTTTGGCCTATAAAAGGAGGCATTTGCCATGCATTTAGGCATCTTGGTTTCCAGATCAAGATCATGCTCTTCCTTTCTCTCTTTGTATTTTTTATGCTTTGTTTTCATTAATATTAAGTTTATGCCTTTCATTTCCTTTCCTTTACTTAGTTAACTTTTATGTTCTTATTTTGTTTATCTATTTTGCTTTCTTTCATTATGTCTAGCTAAGTTAATTATGTCAAGGTGAAAAGGTTACACTAATGGTGTAAGAATAAGTATAATGTAAACTTAATATGGACTTTAATGTTTGATACTAACATGTTTTATATTTGTTATCTTGTTCACTCTTTAATACTTTGCTTGTTAAATAACTAATCTTGATTTATGTTGTATAACACTTGGTACAACAAATGCTTGGCACTTTCATAGCCCATAATGTATGGTATAACCGACACCTGAGCTATGAAAGGAACTTGATTTATTGTTAACATAAGTTATAATCATGAATGCTTGACGAGATTTACAAGTATTAGCATTAATTGAATAAGATGACTAATGTAATCATGTTAACAATATATAATCTGATTGGAACCTCCTTTGTGTGTGGTTTCCAATTCAATAATAAGAGTTTATACTATACTTGTTTGATATACCATTAGTGGAACCTCTAACCTTGACATTTGTTATTATCATTGTTTAATCGTTACATTAATATTCCATCTCAAAGTTCTCATCTTCTTCTTCTTCTTCTCCTTCTTTTTCTTTATTATTATTATTATTATTATTATTA
>NW_011500159.1:287162-294916 GCF_000495115.2 Populus euphratica
TTTGACAACAAATCATGAAAAGCTAATGGGATAAGTGTTTGCCAAAATACGTGGCAGTCATGACTCTTTATTCCATACAATCTGCAGTCCTTTATATTAACCAGTCTTGATATGTTCGATACATGTCCATCCGGAAAATGCAGACTCTTAAGCCATTTGTAGACTAGCAGTTCTGCATTTTTCTCTAACATGAAGCTTGCTCTTGGTTTTGCGACCTATGACTCATTATAAACCAACTCCATATTTTTATGATTACAGTATAAAGCTATATCCAATATAGCTTTGATATTGTTCTTTGTCTTCCCCTTCATATCTATGATGGTGTTGAAAATGTTCTCAAACACGTTCTTTTTTATGTGCATGACATCAAGGTTATAATGGAGCATATTGGTCTTCCAATAAGGAAGCTCCCAAAAGATATTTCGTTTTACCGAATTATAGGTCAAACTAAAATTGGGAAACTTTTTCTTACCTGATTGAAGGCCAAACACAATGTCACCGTACTCTAATACAACATCATACAATTCTTCATTAGAAAGACACAGGGGTGCAATATCTTTTTCAGCTTTGCCAACAAAGAAATATTTTCTACTCCTTTTGTACCCGTGACTAAGTGGCAAGAAGCGATGGTGACAGTAAAAAAAAAAAAGCTTTACCTTCGTTTGCTAGCGTGAATGCCTTATTATTTTCCGTGCAGTATGGACATGTGAGTTTCCTATATATGCTCCAACTAGAAAGCATTCTTTAGGCTAGAAAATTATGAATTGTCAACATCAAAGCTGCCCTCATAAGGAAATTTTATTTCCTTAATACATCATAAGTCATAGCTCTTGAGGACCACAACTGCGCCAACTCATCAATCAACGGACAAACACAAACATTTATATTTCACCCCAGACTGCTTGAACCGGGTATGACAGTAGATAAAAACATGAACCCCAACCTTATACACATTCCTAGTGACAAGTTATAAACTGTAAGTATGATCGACCAACAAGAATAAGGAGCGGCAAATAACTCAAATGGGTTGAATCCATATGTACACAACCAAAGACATATATTCCTTGATTCAGCTGAAAAGTGAGGATGAACACTATTAAAGCATTTCCATGCTTTGCCTTTAGAAGGATGCACCATCACTCCATCAATTGCATCATATGCTCGATGTCATGTCATGTGCTCAACAATATTTGGTGACATGAATAACCTCTATAGTCTAGGTGTAATCGAGAAGTGTCTAAGTTTTTTATATGCTACTAGAGTCTTTCTCCTACCAGTTCTAGGTTTATAACAGGAATGCCCGCATGTCATGCACTTGGTCATCTCAATATTTTCAAGGTAGCATAACATGTAGAAGTTAGGGCACATGTCAATTTTCTGGTATCCTAAATTGAGGGGTTTCATCATAGACTTCACAGCATAGAAGTTATCTTTCAGCCTGTTCCCTTCAGGTAAAATGCTTCTTACCCATTCAATAATTTTGTCATACCTGGTGATTAGTACTTAAAAGTGCATTTTTATCATGGTTTTATATCATCATTTTGCACTTGAAGTATCAATAACTCCTTAACTAAAATATGTTTTATAAGAATGTATCTAATAATATAAGATACCTATAATTTATGGTAAATATCTATTTTTAATGCAGGTCTATCACATAAATGAAAGGATTGATTGATGACTTGAAGAACTTAAATTGCAAGGATAAAGAGATGGCCAAACTTAGAAAAGAGATGTCGGTGCAATCCAAACCGGAACACTGTTCGGTAAATGGGTCATATCTGGAGCTATATATCTCAGATTTAGGTCAAATTTATATGGATGGAAAGGTAAGACATAGGCCTACAACTTTCATATGGAGCCCAAGATCTAAAAAGGCCATTATCAAGTCCAAATTGTAGCAACAACAAAGAAGCCCGAATCTGTCTTCCAGCCCGAGCACTGTTCGGTATTTTGGCCATCAAAAATTGATACAGTCTATTAATAAATGAGAACATGGATGTTGTGATCACAAAACTGTAAGAAATATAATTTGTTGTGCTGAGATGACAAAGATTTTTGTATAAGAGGGAGGGGGGGCTGGTTGTTTGTAGATGGGGAGAGTTGGGATTAGGAAGAAAAGGAAGAAATAGGGGAGGAGAGGGTCAGTAGAAAGGGCATATATTAATTCTTTCCGACGGTTTCACCAACGGATTTTTTGTCGATTGACATATATTAATTCTTTCTGACGGTTTCACCAACGGATTTTTTGTCGATGCTTCCATCTGCTATTCTAATGGAAAAATCAACACGTCACCATACGTATCTGCCATTTTGAATCCCTCGGTGATTCCGTCGGCATTGCAACCATACGGATCTGCCATTTCAAATCCCTTAGTGATTCCGTCAGCATTTCAAACGGCAAACCAGTCACGTCACTATACGGGTTGTCATTTTGAATCCATCGGTGATTCTGTCAGAAAACATAACCCTGCAAAAACCTCTATATCAGCAACTAGCCTTTTTCTGGTAATTTCGACTTCAAATTACAGACAGAAATATTATGCGGTAAATCCATTGCTATTGAACGAATTTCTGGTAGTGGTCTAACAAGTTTTCAAACCCAATATACATAGGTTTAGCCATGTGCCGAGCTGAAATCAACATAGGTATGACAAGTTATCAGACCTAATATACTTGGGTTTAGCCATGTGTTGAGCTCAAGTCAGCATGAGTCTTGCAAGTTGTCAGACCCAATATATTCGAGTTTAGCCATATGTTGAGCCCAAGTTACGTTGGTTTAACAAGGTTTTTAAGCCAATGTACTTGAGTTTATGGTTCAGGGTTCAGCCATGTCCTAAACCCAAGAGTTAGTGTGGGTCTAACAAGTTGATAGATTTAACATAAAACTAGCCATATGTTGAGCCCAAAAATATAGGTGAGACAATAATATACTTGGGTTGATCCATTTGTTGAGCCTAAGTCAACATGAGTTTGACATGTTGCTAGACTTAATATATTTGTGTTTAGCCATGGGTTGAGCCCCATGTCAACGTGGGCCTAGCAAGTTGCCAAACTTAATGTACTTTGGTTTAGCCGAGTATTGAGCTTAAGTCAATATGATGATAAACTAACAAGCCTATCTCTCCAAGACTTAGCCATGGACCAAACTCAGTTAGTCTGAAGGTCATTAAAGATCCATATTAAAACCATCGGGTTTTCTAAAAACCTGCTATATTTTCATCTCATTAGTGATTTGTACGAGATATTTTTTTCTTATTAATGATGTGTTAGAGGCTTTATCCTTATTAATGCTATCAAAACCAAATGACTCTTTAGTCCTTTCACTCCATCAAAACAACAAGTTTAGAAATTATAAATACCTCGTAAACTATCCAAATAAATGGTTCACTTTTTCTAGTTTCCAAGCTTTTATACATTAACCATTAGAGGATTTATTATATAAAAAATAAGAACAAATACTTTTGTTTTCATAATTTAAAGTATTTTTTTATTTATTATAATCCTCATTTAAAATTATTGACTTTATATTAAACGGTCCCTAAATTCCATTGAAATTGATTGTTTTCTATATACCACACCTTCTACCATTAGGTATGTATTTCATGGGCTATGAAGAAGGAAATATTGAAAAGAATATTTGATTAATCATCATCTAAAGATTAAATAATTATATATATATATAATTAAACTATGAATAAAAAAAATGATATTTTAGATTATTTGTTTTTGAAATATTTGAAATCAAATTGATAAAATTTATAGATTTAAGAATATTCAAATAAATATATAAGGTTGAATTGGGATTCTTCCTATAAATAATCAATGAGATAAATAGTGCGAGTTCTAAAAAACAAAAAATTATCTGCTCGTTGTTACTTGGAAACGTATTCTTCTTTATGTTATTCATAATAGTAATCAATACCATTATAAATTTCAGAATTATAATTAAAATATTAAAAATATAATATGTTTCTAAATCGAGCCTCGTGTTTCCGTTCGTGGAAAACAAAGATTTTTAATATTTGGTGCATAAAATGAAAGTAAATGGTAAACATATGAACCCGGATTGTAATTTTCAACAATCAAACTAGTCCTCTAATTAGGGTAATGGTATCAAGTAAAGTTATAAATGGAGGCTTCCCACTTTCCCAAAGAGGAAGGGACAAGGAAAATTGAGTGGAGAAATTAAATTCACCATGATCATTAAAAATGGTGAATTGTTCATTTGGAAAACATCATTATATCTTTGAAACTCAATCTCAACCTTGTATTTATCGGCTCCACCATGGACGGTCGGATGCCACCTTGGTCAATTTTCTTGTCATTTTTCTTTTCTTGTTCTTTTCGATTCCCTTGTTTAAGCTAAATTGGGCGGTGACTCCGATTACTGTCGACCTGGACCCAAATTTTCACACAGTAATCAAGCATGATTGTCTTCCACCACTCTAAGCAAAACTTTGTCTGGTCTAATTAATTTTTAGTGCATTGTACGTGCTATATTCCTTTATATATTAGAACAAATTTTGTTGAACACCATGTACGGATGTCACGATTGAAGTGACTGATGTGATTGGAATATCTTATATTTGCCACTTTTTGAAAGAATTCTTGTCCACACCATCTAACAGTTTTATATATATTTGCATTATGAATTTAATTCAAAATATAAATTAGTATCACATCACCGACCTTATGGCCTCGCTGAAATAAATTTTCAGTGTTTGATTTGTGTCTTTGCCAATTTTACATTGGCTAAGTGGTAAAAAAAAATTAAGACCTTGGAAGTTCAAGTTTTCATTTCATTTGAATCTAAACTTTTTTTTAAATTTAAAAACTAATTAAGTTGAATAATTTATTATACTTTAATTAATAATTCTGAGGTTTTAGCACATTTTATCCAAAAAAAAACATCCAGAGGCATAATATATAAATTATGAATGATTTAAGTCTCCTTTTATCTTTGTTCTAGCAACCACTAGTCGAGTTGTAAGCCCCCATTGCATAGAGAAGATTTTTAAATAATATTTATGTAGTTTTATTTATTGAGGGTAAAATAGTACTTTCAGTTTAATTTATATATACTTTATTTGTATTTAGGTTAAGACTAAGTATTCATAATATACAAATTATTCAGAATTCTAGCCTTCTTTTTGTGTTTGATCTTAATTATTTTAACATAGTATCAGAGTTGGTTTTATAGAACGAGGCTTAATCCCGAATACAGCTTCGTGGATTTTGTCTTCCGCTTATGTAAAATTTGGTATTTCGTCAGTTTCTGCAATTATTTTGGTATTTCGTATTCCCTTCAGCATTTGCAATTTGGTATTTGTGTTCAATTTCTGCAAATTTGTTTTATGTTTTGGAGTAATCGTATAGTTTTGAGAAGATATTTGTTTAGTTTTTGAATTTCTATTCAGTTTTTGTAATTTGATATTTGGTTTTCTGCTGCTTTTGCATTCTAGTTTTATGTGATTGTTGATTATGACTACCGAAAAAGATGATGCGTTTCAGTATGTGAGTGTAAGGTTGGATGGGAAGAACTATTCGTATTGGAGCTATGCAATGAGAAATTTTCTTAAGGGTAAGAAGATGTGGTGGTATATTGGTGGAGCTTATATGATACCTAAGAATGTTGAGGAGGGGGATGCTTTTTTGATAGATACATAGGAATTAAATAATGCAAAGATCATTACTTGGATCAATAATTCTATTGAGCATTCGATAGGCATGCAGTTGGCGAAGTATGAGATAGCAAAAGTGGTTTGGGATCATCTACAAAGGTTATTCACGCAATCAAATTTTACAAAACAGTATCAATTAGAGAATGACATACGAGCTCTTCATCAGAAGAATATAAGTATTCAAGAGTTTTATTCTTCTATGACAGATCTTTGGGATCAATTGGCTCTTATAGAATCAGCAGAATTAAAGGCATGTGGTGCCTATATTGAGCATAGAGAGCAGCAATGATTGATATAGTTTTTAACAGCACTTCGCAGTGACTTAAAAGGACTTAGAGGTTCAATTCTGCATCGTTCTCCACTGGCTTCTGTTGACTCTGTTGTGAGTGAGTTATTAGCTGAAGAAATACGTTTTTAATCTTATTCTAAAAAGGAAATTTTGTCTGCTTCAAATCCTTCAATACTAGCAGTACCTTCTAAGCCATTATCTAATCATCAGAACAAACCTTATACAAGGGTTGACTTTGATGAGTGCGGTTTCTATAAGTAGAAAGGTCATTGGAAGACTTAGTGTCCTAAGTTGAGACAACAGAATAAAGCTTGGAAGTCTAGCAGTCAGTCACAGCTTATTGCTTATAGACCACCTCAGGGTTATAAACCATCACGCCATAATACTATAGTAGTAGCTTCCCTATGCTCTATTACCGATCCCAATACTTTGGCTGAGCAATTTCAGAAGTTTCTCTCCTTGTAGCCATAAGCAATGTCTGCTTCTTCTTCCACAGGTCAGTTGCCTCATAATTCCTCAAGTATGTCACACTCTGAATGGGTTTTGGATTCTGGTACTTCCCATCATATGTCTCCAGATTCCTCCTCTTTTACCTCTATGCCCCCTTTGTCCTCCATTCCTGTTATGACTGCTGATGGCACTCCTATGCCCTTAGCAGGTGTTGGTTTTGTTGTCACACCTCACTTGTCTCTCCCTAATGTTTATCTTATTCCAAAACTCAAATTAAATCTTGCGCCTGTTGGTCAAATATGTGATTCTAGTGATTATTTAGTCATGTTTTCTGGTTCCTTTTGTTGTGTACAGGATCTACAGTCTCAAAAGCTGATTGGGACAGACTGTAGGGAGAATGGACTATATATTTTGGATGAGTTAAAAGTACCAGTTTCTACAGCTGCTGCTGCTATTACTACTATTGATTTGTCTTCCTTTTGTTTGAGTCTTTCATCTTCTAGTTTTTATTTATGGCATTCCCATCTAGGTCATGTTTTATCTTCTCGTTTAAGATTTTTGGCATCCATAAGAGCTTTAGGAAATTTAAAAACTTGTGACATTACTGATTGTAGTGGATGTAAACTAGTAAAATTTTTTACTTTACCTTTTAATCGAAGTATTTCTATTTCTTCTTCTCCATTTGATTTGATTCATTCTAATGTATGGGAACCTTCTCCTATTGCCACAAAAGGAGGGTCACAATAATATGTCTCTTTTATTGATGATCATACTCGTTATTGTTAGGTTTATTTAATGAAACATCATTCTGAATTCTTTGAGATATATGCAGCTTTTCAAGCTCTTATCAAAACTCAATATTCTGTTGTGATTAAATGCTTTAGGTGTGATTTGGGTGGGGAATACACCTCTAATAAATTTTTCCAATTGCTTGCCTTAGATGGAACCATCATAGGTACTGGTACTTTACTCTCTAGCACACACCTAAAGCTTTATTCTCATCTACTGCCCCTCAAGTTTCATCGGAGATTGTGGATCCACCTCTACGTCAGTCCATTCGCATTCGTAAGTCCACAAAACTACCATATTTTGCTTATTCTTATTATTCTTCATCATTTACTTCCTTTTTAGCTTCTATTCATTTTCTCTTTAAGTTGTCTTCCTATAAAGAGACAATTCTTGATCCGCTTTGACAGTAAGCTATAGATGAGGAACTTTCTGTTTTGCATAAGATAGATACTTGAGATCTGGTTCCTCTACCTCCCCGAACCTCCTGGTAAGAGTATTGTTGGGTGTATAAGATCAAAACTAATTTTGATAGATCTATTAAG
>NW_011500159.1:295415-300572 GCF_000495115.2 Populus euphratica
GAAGGATTTGGGTTATCTTTGATATTTCTTGGGTATTGAGGTAGTATACTCACCTAGAGGTTACCTTCTTTCTTAGTTGAAATATATTGCAGATATTCTTAAATGGGCTAGACTTACTGATAACAAGACTGTAGATACTCCCATTGAGGTTAACGCAAGGTACTCTCTGATATAAGACTTTTCTTTTCTCATCCTACTCTTATATATTGTGACAAGTAGAGTTCTATTCAGATTGCTCACAACTCATTTTTTCATGAGCGAACTAAGCACATTGAGATCGATTGTCATCTTACTCGTCATCATCTCAAGCATGGCACCATTGCTTTGCCTTTTGTTCCTTCTTCCTTGCAGATTGCAGATTTCTTTACCAAGGCACATTCCATCTCTTGTTTTTGTTTTTTGGTTGGCAAACACTCGATGCTTTTAGCTGTCGTATTGTGGGTTTGAGGGGAGATGTTAAATAATATTTATGTAATCTTATTTATTAAGGGTAGAATAATACTTTTACTTTAATCTATATATACTTTATTTGTATTTAGGTTAATGTTAAGTATTCATAATATACAGATTATTCAGAATTCTAGTCTCCTTTTTGTGTTTGATCTTAATAATTTTAATATTTTTTACTTCATGATAACCTTGCATTGAGGCCATTGAAACAAATTATCAAGGTCAATCTCAAAGGTAAGGTCTCAAGATATAATTTACATTATTTTCTAACACACCCCCTCAAGTATATTGAAAACAGACTAAATATTAGCCAATTCTTTAGCAACAGTTATTTAATACGTAAAGGATTAATTATACCAATGTTTTTAGGAGAAAGATATGTAGTTCTTATAAGATAAAGATTGTCATTTAGATTGTTAGTTTTCTTTGAAATTATAGACTTTTATTCCACTTCTACTCTTGCCTCTGCTACTTTACACACACACACACACACACACCACATAATAAAGATGGTATTGCATTCCAAAGCAACAACTTTGTTCTCAATATTATTGCTTCTCTATTCTTTCTTTTCTTCATGGTATCAAAGCAGGTTTCGATTGACCTGCATTTTACTTAAAGTTTTCTATGGAAGACTCTTCTAAATATGTTGGTGTTGATGATATCAACAGATCTTCTAACACTTTAGAAAGAGAACAAAATAATCCAAACCAACATCTAGGTTCAGTTTTATTGAATGAACTCAACTATCTTCCTTTGTTAAGAGTTGTGACGATTGCTCTTAGTGGAAGGTCCAAACTTGGCTATGTTAATAGCCATATCAAGACCCTTGACCCTTCCTCTCAAAACTATAAAGCATGGCAATGCAAGGATCAACTTGTCATGTCTTGGATACTCAATTCTATAGAGAACAATATTGCTGAAATATTCAGTTATTCAGAATCTTCAATGGACCTCTAGGAGACTGTGAAGGAAATGCATTGAAATCAAAACAATGCAGCTTGCGTTTTTCAAATCAAAAGGGATCTTGCTAATCTGCAGCAAGATGGCAAAACTTATGTGCAACTCCTTGGAATTCTGAAAGATATGTGGAGTGAACTTGCATTATATCGACCTCACACTATTGATGTTGTAGTATTAAAAGAATGAGATGAGGAAGACAAGATATTCCAATTGCTATCCAGTTTTGGTCCAGATTATGAAGACCTTCGCAGTCGAGTTCTAATGAACTCTGATCTTCCATCCTTTGTAAATGTATATGCTATAATACAGCGAGAAAAAGCTCGCAGAAAAATCATGAATCCAGAGCCAAAAATCACCTTGCTAGAAACCCGTGTATACGCTGTTGCCAGACAAATAAAAAGTAACAAATCTTACAAAGGAAATCGACCAGATTTAAAGTGCACTCACTAGCATAATCTTGGACACACAATCAGGCGGTGTTGGATCCTTCATCCAAAATTAAAGCCTAACTTTGAAAAGGAAAAGGGACTTCAAAAGGGTTATAAATATAAAGCTCACGTTGTTGCTCGCTCTACTGATAATTCTTCTCCAAGTAATATAGTAAACTTTCCTACCAACTCGCCTGTTATTCTTAATGATTTTGCCAATTATCTTAAGGGAAAGGGTGATGCCAGCTTGATAGCGTCAAGCAATCCTGATTCTACGGCTCTTCTTGGTAAGTTTGCTTGTTTCTTGGCAAACTCTGATCATCTATCATAAGAGAATTTAGAAGGTATTTTGACTATTTTAGTTGCTAGTATTGTGTATAATTTTTGGGTCATTGATTCGGGTGCCTCTGATCACATAACAAATAAATTGACTAGCTTACATCATTTTAAAAAAATCACTACTCCAACTCATATTTCTGTTGCAAATGGAAAACATGTCCTGTCAAAGGTAAAGGGAAAATTAAATTGCTCTCTGAAAATATTGAGTCCTTGGTTTTATATGTTCCATCTTTTCTATTCTAATTGCTTTCTATTGGCAAGGTCACCAAAACACTAAATTATCGTGTTATATTTGACTCTCACCAAGTTCTTTTTCAAGACCACACTACGGAGAGGATGATTAGTGAATGTTTCTTTTTTCAAGGGCTTTATTATTTTTCAAATAATTCTAAGTGTCCTCAAATTTCTACTCTTTCTTCCCTTAGTCAGGATTAAGTTTTATGGTATCAACGTTTAGCCCATCCTTCCAAGAATGTTCTTATAAAATGAATGCCCAATTTAAATGCTAGAAACATCACTTGTGATACATGTCATCTATCAAAAACCACCAGACTGCCTTTTCACCCTTTATGTCTAGAGTTAATGAGATGTTTGAACCTGTACACTCTGATGTTTGGGGACCAACTATTGAATCTTTTGATGGCTACAAGTATTTTATTACTTTCATTGATGATTTTTCTCTTGTAACTTGGATATATCTTTTAAAATTCAAAAGTGAGGTTGTTGATGTTTTTAAGGATTTTCATATGCTAGTCATGACTTAATTTTTTACGAAACGTAAAATCCTTAGATCTGATAATGGCACAGAATATATGTCTCAAAAAATGACATAGTATCTAGCTTCTCATGGCATTTTACATCAATCTAGCTGTGTTAGTACACCTCAACAAAATGGGGTAGCTGAACGCAAAAATAAAGATCTGCTACAAAAAAGTCGAGCCTTGATAATACAAATGCATGTTCCCAAATCCTTTTAGTCTCAAGGAGTATTATTTGCTGCATATATAATTAATTGGCTACCTAGTCGAGTGTTGTCTTTTAAATCACCACTTGAAGTTTTGCAAAAATAGTCAAATCATGATAAACTTGACCCAAGGCCTGTTAAGCGTATTTTCTTGGGATATTCTTCAACCACTAAGGGATATAAATGTTATCACCCTCATTTCCGGAAACTATTCATATCAAGAGATGTTCAATTTGAAGAAACTATTCCATACTATAGTGAGATAAGTCAGCAAACATCTTCAAAAGATATTTTTCCTCTACCTTATCCAGCTCTTGCAGACATGGTATCTCCTTCAGCCTTTCCTTCCGCTACTAGTAGCACCCCCTCATTAACCATTGATGTGCCCTCATGTATAGAGTGCTTTGATTAGTACTTAAAAGTACATTTTTATCATGGTTTTATATCATCATTTTGCACTTGAAATATCAATAACTCCTTAACTAAAACATGTTTTATAATAATATATCTAATAATATAAGATACCTTTAATTTATGGTAAATGTTCATTTTAAATGCAAGTCTATCACATAAATGAAAGGATTGATTGATGACTTTAAGAACTTAAAGTGCAAGGATAAAGAGATGGCCAAACTTAGAAAAGAGATGTCGGTGCAATCCAAACCGGAACACTGTTCGGTAATTGGGTCATATCTAGAGCTATATATCTCAGATTTAGGTCCAATTTATATGGATGGAAAGGTAAGACATAGGCCTACAACTTTCATATGGAGCCCAAGATCTAAAAAGGCCATTATCAAGTCCAAATTGTAGCAACAACAAAGAAGCCCGAATCTGTCTTCCAGCCCGAGCACTGTTCGGTATTTTGGCCATATCTGGAGTTCTAGAAGTCCAAATGAGCTGAATGTTTTACACAAGAAAGCTGAGACAATTGCCTACAACTTTCATGTTTGCAACTGGCTCCAATTTTGACGTTATCAATGACGTTTTGGGCAGACAAGAGAAGATAAGGATTGTCACCAAGTCAAAAGTTGGTCACCCACTTATCAATTAGTCATCAAATCAATAGTTCCCATTTTTGGCCTATAAAAGGAGGCATTTGCCATGCATTTAGGCATCTTGGTGTTCAGATCAAGATCATGCTCTTCCTTTCTCTCTTTGTATTTTTTATGCTTTGTTTTCATTAATATTAAGTTTATGCCTTTCATTTCCTTTCCTTTACTTAGTTAACTTTTATGTTCTTATTTTGTTTATCTATTTTGCTTTCTTTCATTATGTCTAGCTAAGTTAATTATGTCAAGGTGAAAAGGTTACACTAATGGTGTAAGAATAAGTATAATGTAAACTTAATATGGACTTTAATGTTTGATACTAACATGTTTTATATTTGCTATCTTGTTCACTCTTTAATACTTTGCTTGTTAAATGACTAATCTTGATTTATGTTGTATAACACTTGGTACAACAAATGCTTGGCACTTTCATAGCCCATAATGTATGGTATAACCGACACCTGAGCTATGAAAGGAACTTGATTTGTTGTTAACATAAGTTATAATCATGAATGCTTGACGAGATTTACAAGTATTAGCATTAATTGAATAAGATGACTAATGTAATCATGTTAACAATATATAATCTGATTGGAACCTCCTTTGTGTGTGGTTTCCAATTCAATAATAAGAGTTTATACTATACTTGTTTGATATACCATTAGTGGAACCTCTAACCTTGACATTTGTTATTATCATTGTTTAATCGTTACATTAATATTCCATCTCAAAGTTCTCATCATCTTCTTCTTCTTCTCTTTCTTTATTATTATTATTATTACTACTACTACTACTACTACTACTACTACTACTACTACTACTACTACTACTACTACTACTACTACTACTACTACTACTACTACTACTACTACTACTACTACTACTACTACTACTACTACTACTACTACTACTACTACTACTACTACTACTACTACTACTACTACTACTACTACTACTACTA
>NW_011500159.1:306606-307750 GCF_000495115.2 Populus euphratica
CCTGTGGTTCGACCCTGGTCTTGCCGGGTTATTTATTACTTCGACACTCCTGCACTTGGGAGAAGACATCAATCTTTTAGTCGTGTCAAGCTTCGATCAAATTATTTTAAAATCTAAAAAAGATCATGAACACTCTAAACCCAATGCAAATTCCAGTAGCAACATCCCTCTGTCTACTGCAAATCCTTTTTCTAGCTCAAAGGCTATCAACCATGCCAATTCTAGTGGCAGTATTTCCATGTCTACTATAGGACCTTCTTCTAGCACAAGGATTATTAATCCTATTATGGCTAATCCTGAGGGTGATTCCCTAAATTATCAATTTAAATTGGACACTCATGTTATTCCTTTGCCATAAACTCATAAAAATCCAGTTTGTAATCGTGATCCTCTAATTAAAATGCAAGATTTTGTCACCTTTGCAGCAAGACATCCTATTTCAAATTCCCTTACATACCAATAACTCTCACCTGATCATACAACATTTGTTTATGCTATATCTAATGTTCAAGAGCCACGAAATTTTCAAGAAGCTAATACTCAAGATGAATGGAAACGTGCCATGAATGATGAACTCCTAGCTCTTGCTCAGAATTAAACCTAGAGTATTGTCAAACTTCTCAAAGGAAAATATGTTGTTGGCAATCGGTGGGTGTATAAAACAAAGTTTAATTATGATGGCACCATTGACAAACACAAGACACGTCTTGTAGCTTAGGGATTTACTCAAACCTTTGGAGTGGATTACAAGGAAACCTTTGCTCCTATTGTAAATATGAACACTCTTCATGTTTTATTGTCAATTACCGTGAACAAAGGATGGTTAATGTGTTAGATGGATGTAAAAAATACATTCTTGCATGGGAACCTTGAAGAAGAAGTCTACATGAAATTGCCTCCTAGTCATCCTCAAGCTTCAGATCCTACCTTAATGTGCTAACTTCATAAATCACTTTATGGTTTGAAGCAGTCTTCACGTGCTTGGCATGCTCAATTAAGTGTTGTTCTTGAAGAGCTTGGTTTCCAAAGAAGTAATGCGAATTCATCCTTATCTGTTCATCTTGAACCTAAAGAAACATTGGTGGTTCTTATCTATGTTGATGATCTTATTATTTCATGAAATAATAGTGAGGTTATATCACAT
>NW_011502616.1:0-8604 GCF_000495115.2 Populus euphratica
TCTTATTTTAATTTTAAGCTAGGCATTATTCAACTTTTACCTTCTTTTCATGGCTTAAATTTAGAAAATCCATACTTGCATTTAAGAGAATTTAAGGAGGTCTATAACACATTTAATACTCAAATTATAGTATGAACACCATCAGATTAAAGCGTTTTCTTTTTTCATTAAAAACATAAGCTAAAACATGGCTACAAAATTTGAGACCTGGATCCATTTGTGCTTGGGATGAAATGGAACAACAATTTTTAAAGAAGTTTTTCCCTTCTTATAGAACAAACTCTTTCAAAAAACAAATCATTACTTTCACTCAAAAACCAAGAGAAACATTTTATCAATGTTGGGATAGATATCGAGACTTGCTTAATACTTGCCCTCATCATGGTTTTGAAACATGGAGATTGGTTTCATATTTTTATGAAGGGTTAGCACTTAGAGATAGGCAAATGGTTGAATTGATATACAATGGAACTTTTGAAGATAAAAACCCTAATAAAGCAATGGAGCACTTAGACTTGTTAACTAAAAATGGTCAAAATTAAGAAATGACACGATCAACGAGTTGTTGTTTTATCCCAAGTGTAGGAGTGTCAAAGTAATAAATAGCCTGGCAAGACCGGGATCGAACTACAGGGAAGTTAACTATATAAATTATAAATAATAATAATAATAATAAGAACAACAACAACAACAACAACAACAACAACAACAACAACAACAATGATAGTGGTGAAGATGAGTTATAAAGAACTTTGAGATGTAAGATTAATGTAAAGATTATACAATGATAAAAACAAATGTCAAGGTTAGAGGGTACACTAATAGTATTAGAGATAAGTAAGATATAAACTCTTTATTTATTATCAACATGATCATATTAATCATCTTATTTACATAACACCATACCTATAAATTTTATCAAGTATTTATGATGCTAACTTATGTTGACAACAAATCAAGTTCCTCTCATAATAACGATGTGAGCCGAAGACTATGAAGGATCAAGTATTTGATGTACCAAGTGTTATACAACATAAATTTACATTAACCATTTAACAAGTAAGGTATTAAGAATTAATAAGATAAAAATGATAAGACATGTTAATAGGAAGTTGTTTAGAATATAAGCATTAAAGTCCATATTGAGTTTATATTATACTTATCCCAACACCATTAGTGAAACCTTTTCACCTTAACATAAGTAACTTAGCTAGACATTATGAAGAAGAAGAACTTAAAGAAACAATACAAGAACATAAACATGATATAAGTTAACTAAGTATAGTAAAAGAAATGAAAAGGATGAACAAGAGATTAATGAAAGCAAAACTTAAGCATTATAAAAATATAAAGAGAGAGAGCAAGAACATGATCTTGCTATAGAAATCAAGATGCCCAAATGAATGGAAAATGCCTCCTTTTATAGGTTAAAATTTAGAACTATTCAAGTGGTAATTGATAATTGATGTAGTGGCCAACTATTGATTAGTAGACTTGGTGGACAACATCACTCAAGCACTTTGGCTGGCTGAATTGATATTGATATAATCAGAATTTAGTAAAGTGTTCTTCATAAAAGTTGTTGAAAATTATTTTTTCCTTCCACCCACTAAAGTTTAGATCATTTGGAGCACTACACCTCATGATATGTCTAAAATACTAAGCAGTGCTGCTAGTGGACATGGTAGATAGCCCTCATGCTCTTGTCTGTATAAAATGTCATTTCTACTATCTGAATTTTAGTTGGTCCTCTGTATGAAAGTTGTTGTAAATTGTCTTTTCCTTCCACCCACCAAATTTCAGATCATTTAGACTTCTAAAACTTCAATTATGGGTAAAACTCTGAGTAGTGTTTGGGCTGGATTGCAAGACAGATTCAGACTTCTCTTTTGTGGCCAAACTTTAAATTTAAAAATAGCAAATTTAGGTCTTTCCATATGCATGAAAGTTGTTGGCCTATTTCTTATCTTTCTAGCCATATAAATTAATATAAAATGCAAGATTTATAGCTCTAGATATGATCCGATGACTGAACACTATTCGAATTTGAAGTGAATTGGCATCTCTTTCGTAAGCATAGCCTTTTCTCTGTCCTTTCACTTCCAATAGTTAATCACAATAATCAATCCTTTGAATTGTGAAAATACCTGCATTTAAAATGAGTATTTACCATAAATTAAAGGTATCTTATATTATCATACTTATCTTTATAAAACATGCTCTAGTTAAGGAGTTTTAATACTTTAAGTGCAAAATGATGATATAAAACCTTAATAAAAATACACTTTTAAGTACTAATCATATCCTTCAACTAGCTTATTACTAGTCCCTAGTAATCAAAGCGTTAAAATAGAAAACAATTTGCAAGTTCCTTAAAGTAAGGCATTCATCATTTAACTTCATTACTCTATCCAAGTAAACAAACTCTCCTTAAATTTATATATATCTGCTTCATATTGTTAAAACAAGATATCGATAAACCTTTTTTTTTTTATGTGCTCAATGCATAAAAACATAGATGATGAGGCTTTTATTAAAAGAAAACAATATTATGTTCTAATATTTAAGGTTAACTTCCTTGGGTTGGGATTATTATTTTTTTCTTTTTTCTTTTTTTATACATATAATGTAAAACACAATGCATCTTGAACTCATATAATGAGCTTTCGGCTAATGACTCCTAAACTAGTTGGTCTTAGGGCATTAAGTGTTGAGACACCCCTTCGAGTTTAATAACTTGGGTTGCAGATACTGGTACGTAGATAGTGCATTGTTTGATTCCTTTAAGCTTTTCTCTTCAACCCATGTAACAAGTGTTCGGCCAATAGCTCCCAAGTCAATTGACTTTAGGGTATTAGATGTTAAAACACCCTTTAAGGATTAATTGCTTAGGTTAGGGAGGTTACGAAACCAAATTTACCTATATTTTTATTTTCTTTTTTTAATTTTTTTCTTTTTTTGCAAAATATATACTATCACTTTTGTTTAGTTGTTACCTTTAACAAAGAACATAAATAATTTAATAATCTAATATGCAACCCATAATCATATGTTAAAGTGTGTGTGTTAAAATAAAGGTTTAAAAATACTTGTTTTAATGAGTATATAAGCAGAAGCAATAAATAATAATGCTAGAGTTTGCAAACCTGAATATTTCAAGAAGTATTATAATAGACCTTGTTAAAAATATTTACTAAGATGCGTCTCAAGAGTCACTTTAACAAAAGAACTTCTTGACTCTGCCATCATAGTAACAATAGTTTTGCAAATAGAAAACACAACTAGTAAAGCTTTTTTTTATAAGTATCAACCACTACCCCTTCCTCCCAACCAAAACAAAATATTGTCCTCAATGTTCTAAGGTAGAAAGATAGAGTATAGAAGATATCACCTGAAATAACGAATACCGACAAACCTGAAACACACTTAAACAAATATAAGAAATAACAAAACAAAATAATAAAACACAAGGTTTCACAAGCGAAGGCTCAAATCCAATCTAAGCTTTTTACGGATGTCCTTAGTTAACCAATTTATGTGACTCATGGAGGGATTAATTATAGGAGTGAAAGACTGTAATTGGTCAATTAATTGTTCAGTAGTAACAACAAAGATTATGATTTATCGCGCTGAAGACGTTAGGAATTCCTGTTCCACGGCATGATCAAGAAAAGAAAACAATTTATCATAATAACCATTAACATTTAACAAACCTATGGGTTTATGGTGATTGTGAAGTTGGGCCCAAGAGGAAATATGAAAGATCCCTTTCAATGTGCCTAGACCACCTGGCAAGGCAATAAAGGCATCATCATGTTTAAACATTGTATTCATTCAATCAGACATTGTGGAGACTTGTAGTTCCTCTCCAATTGTGTTTCCAATAATGTCCCCTTGTGCTAAAGCTTTGAGGATAACCCTCAAAACTTGACAACCTTCTAAAAATACAACTATTGATATAAAAACTCAAGGTTGCCTCCTCCATACACCAAATGAATCTTTCTTATAGCTAATACCTGACCAAGATGATTAGTTGATTATAAAAACTCTTTTTCTTTCCTAGGACTAAATCCATCAAAAACACAAATATTTCGTATTTGATGACTTGAGGAACTTGCCATTTCTACACACTTTGATATCCGTGGAATATGTGGGTTGAGTAGAAATGAAGGGAAGGAAGAGAAGAATTTATAGATGACAAAGTGAAAATGCAATCATACCACCTATATGTAGGCTAGTTGGAATCTCTCTCTCTCTCTCTCTCTCTCTCATTATTATTATTATTTTTTAAAATATGTGTATGTACAAGTAGCTAACATGTGAATGTACAAGTAGTTGTGATTGTGGCTCATATCTTCTCTTGGTTTTACATACAAGAATGGCTTAAATACCCTTTATGGGTTGGGGATAGGCTTCACATCTCCACTAGGGTGCGTCTCAAGAGTCAATAGAAGATTATCTAAAGACTCCTTACTCAGGCCATCCTTAATAAACTGTATTTTATCTTCATGATTTACAGATATCATTCCTAAAAAACGACATTTTGCATTACAAGTCCATCTGGCACATCTATGATGGACTTGCAGTCGTTTTGCACAACGTTTCTTTGTAAAAGTATTTTTACCTTTCCAGGCATGTATGAAATGAAAGATTTTAAGGACTCACCTGAGAATCGGACCTTTGCTTCAATTAGCCAGCAAATATCTTTAGGAATTATATGGTTTATTAACAATCTCAATCTTGCACATCTAGCACGATAAATTTTTGTAATTGCATTCTAAGGCAGAGTAGGAAAATACTTTTTCAATTTTTCAAAAGTGGTGTCTATTTTCAAATGAGAAGAGATGTAAAGAAGGGAGAAAGAGCAAATAATTGAACAAATATATACACAGATATCAGTTATTATAGGAAACTGAAAGAACCGACTGAAGTTACGAAGTACCATTATCCACCATTTGACCGGGGTGGAAAAAAAATAGCAACACAAAGGTCACACCAAAAGAAAATACAAAATCAATGTGAGAGAGAAAAAAAAATATATCAATCTTTATATAAAGGATCACCCAATTCAATAGAGTCATTTTCAATTAAAAAATTGTCAAAGTAAGCATTCAAACGATGTCCATTTACCTTGAAAACATTACCATTCTTTAGATTCTCGATATCACAGGCCCCATATGGATACACATGTTTCACAATAAAAGGACCGCTCCATCTTAATCTTAGTTTTCTAGGAAATAAATGGAGTCGAGAATTATAAAGCAAGACTTTTTGACCAACATCGAATGTTTTTCTCAGTATTTTCTTGTCATGAAACTCTTTGATTCTTGCTTTATGAGTTCTTAAATTTTCATATGCATCATTTTTTATTTTCTCAAGCTCATTTATTTATAATTTTCGCAACTGACTAGCATCATCAAGATTTGAATTGAAAGCTTTAATAGCCCAATAAGCTTTATGTTCAAGTTTCACAAGCAAGTGACAAGGTTTTTCATAGACTAGTTTATAAGGTGACATACCTAATGATGTTTTATAAGCAGTTCAATAAGCCTAAAGTGCATCACTAAGTCTTAAAGACTAGTTTTTCCTATTAGGGTTCACTGTTTTCTCCAAGATTTGTTTAATCTTCCTATTAGCAAGTTCTACTTGTCCACTTGTCTAGGGTGATAAGGGGTGACAACTTTATATGTGATTCTATATTTCTTCATTAAAGACTTAAATGACTTGTTGCAGAAATGTGTTCCACCATCACTTATTATGGCTCAAGGGATTCCAAATCGACTTAAAATATTTTCTTTCAAAAACTTTATCATTGTTTTTTTATTATTGTTTTAACTTGGAATTGCCTCTATCCATTTTGAAATATAATCTACTATGACTAATATGTACAAGAAACCAAATAATGGAGGAAATGTGCCCATGAAATCCATACCCCAATAGTCAAAGATCTCGATAACAAGAATAGGATTTAAAGGCATCATGTGATGTTTTGAAATAGATCCCAACTTTTGACAATTTTCACAAGTTTTGTAGAATACGTGTAAGTCCTTGAACATGCGAGGCCAGTAAAATCCACTTTGTAAGATTTTTACAGTTGTCTTTCTTGATGAGAAATGACCTCCACATGCCTCAAAATATAAAATTTAATGACACTACTTACCTCATTGTCGAGAATGCATCTTTGAAATATTTGATCAGGACAATATTTGAATAAATAAAGGTCATCCCAATAAAAGTTCTTCACTTCGTTCAAGAACCTTCTTTTGTCTTGGGTATTCCAATGAGCTGGCAAATGTCCTGAAACAAGAAAATTAACAATATTAGCAAACCAAGGTATTGTAGATACAAAAAATAAGGATTTTTCAGGAAAGTAGTTATCAATTGGTGTGATGTCAGATCTCGAATCTATTGTCAATCTTGACATATGATTCGCAACAACATTTTCGGTGCCTTTCTTGTCTTTGATTATGATATCAAATTCTTGAAGTAACAAAATCCATTGTACTAGTTTAGCCTTAGAATCTTTTTTTGAAAGAAGATATTTCAAAGCTGTATGATCACTAAAAACAACAACAAGTGAGCCGATAAGATAAGACCTAAATTTTTCACATGCAAATACTACTGCAAGTAATTCTTTTTCAGTGGTGGTGTAATTCATTTGAGTACCACTTAAAGTTTTACTTGCATAGTAAATCACATAAGGTTTCTTATCTTTTCTTTGTCTCAAAACAGCACCTATGTCATAATCACTAGCGTCACATATTATTTCAAAAGGTAATGACCAATTAGGAGGTTGAATGACAAGAGTAGAAGTAAGCAAGTTTAAGTTTAATAAAGGCTTTTTCACATTGTTCAGTCTATTCAAAAACATTTTCCTTTGTTAGAAGGTTACACAATGGCTTAGATATAACACTGAAATCTTTGGTGAACCTTCCATAAAAACTAGCATGTCCTAAGAATGATCTAACATTTTTAACAGATTTTGGTGTTGGCAAGTTGACAATTAACTCGATTTTAAATTTGCCAACCTTAATTCCTTTCGATGAAATAATGTGACCAAGTACAATGTTGTTTGTTACCATAAAATGACATTTTTCCTAATTCAGCACAAGATTCATCTCTTCACACCTACTCAAAACCTTTTCTAAGTTAGTCAAACAATCATCAAATGCATTGCCAAGAATAGAAAAATCATCCATAAAAATTTCAAGAAAACATTCAACCATATCACTGAATATGCTAAGCATTCATCTTTGAAACATGGCTGGTGCATTACATAATCCAAAAGGCATCCTTCGATATGTAAAAGTACCAAATGGACATGTGAAAGTAGTCTTCTCTTGATTTTCCAATGCAATTTCAATTTGATTATAACCCGAATAGCCATCTAAGAAACAATAAAATTACCAAATGGACATTTAAAAGTAGTCTTCTTTTGATCTTTCAATGCAATTTCAATTTGATTATAACCTGAATAGCCATATAGGAAATAATAAAATTCATGACCTGCAACTCTTTCTAGGATTTGATCCATGAAAGGTAAGGGGAAATGATCTTTTTTAGTCATTGAATTAAGTTTTCTATGGTCAATACACATGCGCCAACTAGTAACAGTCTTAGTTAGAATTAACTTATTTTTCTCATTTGTTACCATAGTGACTCCAAACTTCTTGGGTATAACTTGGGTAGGACTTACCCACTTGCTATCAGAAATAGGATAAATGATTCCATTATCTAGAAGTTTAATGACTTCATTCCTCACTACTTCTTTCATATTAGGATTAAGCCTTCGTTGCATTTCTCTAGAGAGTTTAGCATTTTCCTCTAAATAAATTTTGTGTGTGCAAATCAAAGGACTAATTCCTTTTATGTCAACTATGATCTATCCTAATGTATTTTTGTGCATTTTCAGAGTTTGTAATAACTTACCTTCTTAATGTGCATTAAGTTTGGAAGAAATTATTACCGGAAAAGTTTCATTTCCTCCCAAAAAATGAGTATTTGAGATTAAATAACAGTAACTTCAAATCAAGTTTTAGTGGTTGAACACATGAAGGTATATACTCAATTGATCGTGGTCTCCAATTACTTACCTTTGATTCTTCTTGAAAATAAACCATTTGCAAATTCTCAGATTCATCAAACTCAATTTCACTGGAAATAGTTTCAAATTGATCATAAACTAATTTTTCAATAAAATCCACTTCTTGTAAATCATTATTATCTCCAAGTTGCTTGGAAATGTTGAAAATATTCATCTCCAATGTCATGCTTCCAAATGACAACTTCATCAATCCATTCCTACAATTAATCAATGTGTTAGAAGTTGCAAGAAATGAATATCCTAAAATAATAAGAATTAAATTAGATGTTTCAACAGTTTGTGTATCTAGGACAATAAAATCCACAAGATAAATTAATTTATCAACTTGTACTACCACATCTTCAACTATTCCTCTAGGCACTTTTACAGATCTATTAGTAAGTAACAGAGTTACAGAAGTTGGTTTTAACTCACCTTGATTGAGACTTTGAAAGACTGAATATGGAAGTAAATTCACACTAGCACCAAGATCAAGTAAGGCTCTTTCAATTTTATGCTCT
>NW_011502616.1:10288-17084 GCF_000495115.2 Populus euphratica
TAGGACAACCAGGGTCTTTATATTTCAAAGCATTATTGTTCTCAAGAATGGCACTTACTTGTTCAGCTAAAAAGACTTTCATTTTCGCATTTAGTTTTCTCTTCACAGTGCGCAAATCTTTTAAAAATTTAGCATAAGAAGGTCCTGTTTAATAGCATCTAATAAAGGCATATTGATCCTTACTTGTTTGAAAGTTTCAAAGATTTTAGAGTTGTGATTGACTTTTCTTTGTTTGGTTATGGCATAAGAAAATGGAAATGCTGGCGGGGAATCAGTCTTTTCTTTGCAATGTTCGACTTCAACCCTTTCCTTACCCTCGAATATTAACTCATCATCTTTCTCACAAGGTTTAAGAGTGGGTTTTTCAATAACCTTACTACTGTGAAGAGTGATGACTGATTTGACTTGATCAATGTGATGGTTTGCGGAACTGCTTGCATTTGCATTGTATTGCCCCTTGGGATTTTGCTGTGGTTGAGATGAAAACTTACCTTTCTCTTGAAAATTGAGATTAGATGTGAATTTTGCAAGCGTATCTTTTAGATCTTCCATAGTTTGAGCATTTTGAGTGTTAATTGTTTCCTGTTTTTCAATGAATGCATGCAATGTTTCTTCAAGATTTCTTCTAGGAGATGGAGTATAAGAAGGTGCATATCTGATTAGTACTTAAAAGTGCATTTTTATCAAGGCTTTATATCATCATTTTTGCACTTGAAATATTAATAACTCCTTAACTAGAGCATGTTTTACAATAACAAGTCTGATAATATAAGATACCTTTAATTTATGATAAATGCTGATTTTAAATGCAAGTATTCTCACAATTCAAAGGATTGATTGTTGTGATTAACTATTGGAAGTGAAAGGACAAAGAAAAGGTTAAGCTTACGAAGGAGATGCCGATTCACTTCAAATTCAAACACTGTTCAGTCATCGGACCATATCTAGAGCTATAGATCTTGGATTTCATATTAATTTATATGGATGGAAAGATAAGAAATAGGCCTATAACTTTCATGGGTATGGAAAGACCTAAATTTTCCATTTCAAATTCAAAGTTTGGCCACAAAAGAGAAGTCTGAATCTGTCTTACAATCCACTCCAAACACTACTCAGAGTTTTGCCCATAACTGGAGTTATATAAGTATCTTGTTTTATAGTGGGTGGAAGGAAAAGATAATTTCTAACAACTTTCATGAAGAGAACTAGCTCAAATTCGGATGGTAGAAATGAGATTTCATCCATACAAGAGCATGAGGGCTATCCACCACGTCCACCAGCATCACTACTCAGTATTTTAGACATATCTCAAGATATAGTGCTCCAAATGATTTGAAATTTGGTTGGTGGAAGGAAAAGATAATTTCCAACAACTTTTATGAAGAACACTTTACCAAATTCTGATTGCATCAATGTCAATTCAGCCATCCAAAGTGCTTGAGTGATGTTATCCACCAAGTTCATTAATCAATAGTTGGCCACTACATCAATTATCAATTACCACATGAATAGTTCTGAATTTTCGCCTATAAAAGGAGGCATTTGCCATTCATTTGGGCATCTTGTTTTTTATAGCAAGATCATGTTCTTGCTCTCTCTCTTTATATTTTTGTAATGCTTAAGTTTTGCTTTCATTAATCTCTTGTTCATGCTTTTTATTTCCTTTACTATACTTAGTTAACTTATATCATGTTTATGTTCTTGTATTATTTCTTTAAGTTTTTCTTCTTCATAATGTCTAGCTAAGTTAATTATGTCAAGGTGAAAAAGTTTCACTAATGGTGTTGGGATAAGTATAATATAAACTCAATATGGACTTCAATGTTTATATCCTAAACAAATTGCTATTAACATATCTTATCATTTTTATCTTATTAATTCTTAATACCTTACTTATTAAATGGTTAATCTAGATTTGTGTTGTATAACACTTAATACATCAAATACTTGATCCTTCATAGACTTCGGCCCACATCGTTATTATGAGAGGAACTTGATTTGTTGTCAACATAAGTTAGCATCATGAATACTTGATAAAATTTATAAGTATGGTGTTATGTAAATAAGATGATTAATATGATCATGTTGATAATTAATAAAGAGTTTATATCTTACTTATCTCTAATACTATTAGTGTATCCTCTAACCTTGACATTTATTTTTATCATTGTATAATCTTCACATTAATCTTACATCTCAAAGTCCTCTTTAACTTATCTTCACCACCAGCATCATTGTTGTTATTCTTATTATTATTGTTGTTGTTGTTGTTGTTTTTTTATTTATTTATAATTTATACAGTTAACCTTCCTGTGGTTCGACCCCGGTTTTGCCGGGTTATTTATTACTTTGACACTCCTACACTTGGGATAAGACATCAACTCTTTAATCATGTCAATATCCATGAGAATTTTGAAAATTATGGTTTGCTTGAAACGGTGGCTGTGAAGTTTGTGTATTATTGTTACCACTCTTCCAACTGAAATTTGGGTGAATTCTCCAACCAGGGTTGTATGTTTGCGAGTATGGGTTATGATTGGGCCTTTGGAAACTGTTTAAAGCATGGGCTTGTTCATGGAGACATTCCTTAAAAGAAGGCAAAGTTGGGCAGTCATTGGTTGAATGTTAATTGGTTTCACAGATTTGACACACAATGTCTTGAACAGATTTTAATTAACCACTCTTTTTTAATTCTAGTGCCTCAACTTTTCTGGCTAACAATGCAAATTTGGCTTGGAGATCATGATCTTCTCTAAGGTTGTACATACCTCCACTAGATGTATGAGGTTAAATCTTACCTAGTGCCTCATAAGTACTTGAAGTGTCCCAATTTTGAGCATTTTCAGCTAGCAAGTCTAGGTACTCCATTGCTTCGTCAGGGTCTTTATTTTCAAAAGTTTCATTGCACATCAATTCCATCATTTGTCTATCTTTAGGTGTTAACCCTTGATAAAAATGTGAAACCAATCTCCATGTTTTAAAACCATGATAAGGGTAAGAATTAAGCAAATCCCGATACCTATCCCAACATCGATAAAATGTTTCTCCTGGTTTTTGAGTGAAAGTGGTGATTTATCTTTTGAAAGAGTTTGTTCTCTGAGATGGAAAAAACTTCTTTAAAAATTGTTATTGCATTCCATCCCATCTTGACCTAGCCATGTTTTAGCTTTATCTTGTAATGAAAAAGGAAAAGGCTTTAATCTGATGGTGTTCATGCTATAATTTAAGTCATTATAAGTGTTACAAACTTCTTCAAATTCTCTCAAATGCAAGTATGGATTTTCTAGATCTAAGCCATAAAAAGAAGGTAAAAGTTGAATAATGTGTGGCTTAAAATTAAAGTGAGATGCATCAGGAGAAAAAATTATTCATGAGGGTGCACTTGTTCTTATAAGATGCATGTGGTCTCTAAGTGTTCTAACTCGGTTATTATCATTATTCTCATTATGAAGTGACTGGTTATCTTCTTCAGCTATTTTTTTGAAAATGACGAGGATACCCTATAAAGTCTACCACTTAATATATGTGACCAAACTCTCATGCACGTGTAGGAAGAAAATAAAAGAAAAGGAAAACAAAAAAAAACAAAAGTTAGATACAAAAAACAAATGAAAAGTGAAAATAAAATAAATATTATACTTTATACAAGAATTTACCTCCTCAGCAATGACGCCAAAAACATGAAATGATCAAAGAGTTGATGTCTTATCCCAAGTGCAAGAGTGTCAAAGTAATAAATAACCCGGCAAGACCGAGGTCGAACCACAAGGAAGTTAACTATATAAATTATAAATAATAATAATAATAATAATAATAATAACAACAACAATAACAACAACAATAATAATGATGGTGGTGGTGAAGATGAGTTAAAGATGACTTTGAGATGTAAGATTAATGTGATGATTATACAATGATAAATGTCCTAGGGGCGACGTCATCTGGCAACGGCGGAGGCTCTCAGTCGTGCCTCCTGTTGTAGGGTATTGTGTGTTGAAAAAATTAAGTTTTTAGGAGTCGCCACCTAGTATTATGGTCACTAGGAACCTATGGTCTGCGAGAGTCTGAGTAAGTGACTGGTTATGCAAGGGGAAGACGCATCACCCCAAGTGCACCCTACCTAAGGTAAGCTATATTGTTATTTGATTGTTTTTTGGCTAGGTTGCTTTTTATTGGTCTTATCTAAGGCTCAAGGCAGATATCTCTTCATGAGAGAGTCTCTACCCTATCAGGTTAAATCCTAACTGTTCTAAAGTTTACATTTTAACATCGCATTTATTTACACTTTGTATTTTTAATACCTGAGGGTGTACTTTATCATGTAATTTTACACCCACAAATATTAAAGTCTACATCTGGATTCTTGAGAAAATTGAAAAAAAGATTTTTGATATTTTGGCCAAACCCTAATGGGCGATCATAAACTGGTTATGATATCCATTTTTGGATTTTCAAAACATGAGAAATATGCATTTTTTTTAATGAAAACATGCTTGAAAAATTTTAGGATTTGGCCATATGCATGAAAATAATTTTTTAAAAATAGAAATTGATTTAAAAGATTTTTTAAAATTTTTTTTGAAATATTTTGGAGAAAACCTGGTATTTTAATACCAAATTTGTATTTTACAGTGTAAATATACAAACTAATATTATGCAAAATTAATAGAAAAATATTTAAGAAAATCACAAATTTTTTTAAGGGATTTTTGAATTTTTTTTTGTTTTTTTTAAAAAGAGAAATATATAATATAATATTATATATATATATATATATTATTAAAACATGTGGATTGGGCCAAGCTCAGCCCCAGAATAGGTGGGCCAACATCGGCCCAAAATGGTTGGGCCGATATCAGCCCAGAATTTTAGTTTTTTGGGCCATTCTGGACCCAGCCCATACACTTGGGCAGGGCCAACACTGGCCCAACCCACATGCAAATGTTAATTATTTGTAGAATGTGAACAGTGGTTCACATTCTGTATGCAACTGAAATGGTGGTTGGTCGAGGAGCGGCTCACTCGAAGCAGGAGTTTCGAACGTGATCAAGAGGCTTGGCTGGTGGTTTTGGCAGCGTTTTTGCGATGGACGATGGTTCAAGTCGCCCACGGGGAGAAGATGAAGACTGCTGCAGAAGTGAGAGAGGAAGAGACGGTGGTTGTTTCAAGCGTGGGGGTGGCCGGCTTGTGATTGATACTTAAAAGTGTATTTTTATCAAGGTTTTATATCATCATTTTGTACTTAAAGTATCAATAACTCCTTAACTAAAGCATGTTTTATAATAATATATCTAATAATATAAGATACCTTTAATTTGTGGTAAATGTTCATTTTAAATGCAGACCTATCACATAAATGAAAGGATTGATTGATGAAATTAAGAACTGAAATTGAAAGGATAAAGAGATGGCTAAACTCTGAAAAGAGATGCTGGTGCAGTCCAAACCGGAACACTGTTTGGTAATTGGATCATATATGGAGCTACAGATCTCAGATTTAGGTCCAATTTATATGGATGGAAAGGTAAGACATAGGCCTACAACTTTCATATGGAGCCCAAGATCTAAAAAGGCCATTATCAAGTCCAAATTGTAGCAACAACAAAGAAGCCCGAATCTGTCTTCCAGCCCGAGCACTGTTCGGTATTTTGGCCATATCTGGAGTTCTAGAAGTCCAAATGAGCTGAATGTTTTACACAAGAAAGCTGAGACAATTGCCTACAACTTTCATGTTTGCAACTGGCTCCAGTTTTGACGTTATCAATGACGTTTTGGGCAGACAAGAGAAGATAAGGATTATCACCAAGTCAAAAGTTGGCCACCCACTTATCAATTAGTCATCAAATCAATAGTTCTCAATTTTGGCCTATAAAAGGAGGCATTTGCCATGCATTTAGGCATCTTGGTGTCCAGATCAAGATCATGCTCTTCCTTTCTCTCTTTGTATTTTTTATGCTTTGTTTTCATTAATATTAAGTTTATGCCTTTCATTTCCTTTCCTTTACTTAGTTAACTTTTATGTTCTTATTTTGTTTATCTATTTTGCTTTCTTTCATTATGTCTAGCTAAGTTAATTATGTCAAGGTGAAAAGGTTACACTAATGGTGTAAGAATAAGTATAATGTAAACTTAATATGGACTTTAATGTTTGATACTAACATGTTTTATATTTGTTATCTTGTTCACTCTTTAATACTTTGCTTGTTAAATGACTAATCTTGATTTATGTTGTATAACACTTGGTACAACAAATGCTTGGCACTTTCATAGCCCATAATGTATGGTATAACCGACACCTGAGCTATGAAAGGAACTTGATTTATTGTTAACATAAGTTATAATCATGAATGCTTGACGAGATTTACAAGTATTAGCATTAATTGAATAAGATGACTAATGTAATCATGTTAACAATATATAATCTGATTGGAACCTCCTTTGTGTGTGGTTTCCAATTCAATAATAAGAGTTTATACTATACTTGTTTGATATACCATTAGTGGAACCTCTAACCTTGACATTTGTTATTATCATTGTTTAATCGTTACATTAATATTCCATCTCAAAGTTCTCATCTTCTTCTTCTTCTTCTCCTTCTTTTTCTTTATTATTATTATTATTATTATTATTATTATTATTATTATTAGTACTACTACTACTACTACTACTACTACTACTACTACTACTACTACTACTACTACTACTACTACTACTACTACTACTACTACTACTACTACTACTACTACTACTACTACTACTACTACTACTACTACTACTACTACTACTACTACTACTA
>NW_011502616.1:17099-18345 GCF_000495115.2 Populus euphratica
CGTTGGCTCAAAGTGTGCCTCATGAGTTGTTCAATCTATAAAAAAGGCTGCCTGAGTTGGCTACTTTAGGCCGGCGTCGGCGCCGTCTCGTCGCCATTCAGACTGAACTGTTCATTCGGCGTAGTAGAGAAACCACACGAGATCATTCTCGTGCACTTTTTATTAGATTTGACGAAGCAATGAAGTATTAAATGCATCTGAAAAGTAGCCACCCGAGAAGCATTTCCAGGCAAAAACAAGGAAGATAGTGAATAGTGTCGAACGACGTGTCGTCTACTTTTTTTTTTTCTTTTCAAAACGGTGTTGTTTTGAATTAATTACGGATTTTTAATATTTTCAATCCAGCCCTCCAGCTTTTAATTGATTTCAATTAAACCCCCAATTAACACTAAATTCTTGATTTAATGTAATTAAGCCCCTAGAAAACTTCAATTGGAACCCCGAAGTTACACGCCTTTTACAATATGGTCCTTGGCATTAGTTACACGCCTTTTACAATATGGTCCTTGACATTAGCTTTTGTCAATTAAACCCCCAATTAACCATTAAACTTTCAATTTCTTGAATTTCACCCCCGGTTTTGTCAATTAAGCCTCTCAATTTTGGTGCCTTTCATAGATTGGTCCTTGGATATGAATTTCTTCAATTTAGCCCCTAATTGACTCCAAAATTCAATTTTCTTGCAATTTAGCCCCTAATTTCAATCAATTAACTTGGTAAAAATTAAATTTGATCTTTTAAAATTTCAATCTTCTCAATTAAGCCCAAATTAGGCTCCTAAACTTAAGTTTTCACCAATTAAGCCCTAAATAAAATTAATTTGACCCATTTTAAAGTATAATTAAGTCCTTATACTTAATTAAATCCTTTAATTGGACCCAAATTAAATTTTAAACATAATAAAAATTTAATTTAGCCCATGATTAAATCAAATTGGCCTATTAAAAATTTAATTATGTCCATGGACTTGTAAATTCATCCAATAATCATTTAATTTAACCTTGAATTTTTATTTTTTTTTATTTTTGGGCACAATGAGGTACAGTTAGGCCTTGAACTTCCTCTAAATTGCAGTTTAATTCCCAGTCTGCTTTCTCCACGTCGCTAGCCATTATTTTTTTGTTTTGAAAAAGAAATTGATTTTTTTAGGGGAATAACCCAGAATTGGGTTATGACAATAAAAACAAATGTCAAAGTTAGAGGATACACTAATAGTATTAGAAATAAATAAGGTATAAACTCTTTA
>NW_011502624.1:0-10000 GCF_000495115.2 Populus euphratica
AAGTTGTAGGCAATTGTCTAAGCTTTCTTGTGTAAAACCTTCAGCTCATTTGGACTTCTAGAACTCCAGATATGGCCAAAATACTGAACAGTGCTCAGGCTGGAGGACAGCTTCGGGCTTCTTTGTTGTTGCAATAATTTGGACTTGAAAATGGCCTTTTTAGATCTTGGACTCCATATGAAAGTTGTAGGCTTATGTCTTACCTTTCCATCCATATAAAGTAGACCTAAATTTGAGATCTATAGCTCCAGATATGACCTAATTACCGAACAGTGTTCCGGTTTGGATTGCACCGACATCTCTTTTCTAATTTTGGTAATCTTTTTGCCCTTGCAATTTAAGTTCTTAAAGTCATCAATCAATCCTTTCATTTATGTGATAGGCCTACATTTAAAATGAATATTTACCATAAATTAAAGGTATCTTATATTATTAGATATATTATTATAAAACATGTTTTAGTTAAGGAGTTATTGATACTTCAAGTGCAAAATGATGATATAAAACCTTGATAAAAATGCACTTTTAAGTACTAATCACCCAACTCAAGGAAGTTAAGCTTAAACATTAGAAAAAAAAATTTAATTTCTTCCAAGTAAAGCCTTATAACTATGTGTTGATATATTGTCATAACAGAAAAGTTTATTAATATCTTTTTTAAGAGTTATTGAGGAGATATATAAATTTAATGAGAGTTTGTTTATTTTGATAGATTAGTGGAAGTTGAATGATGAATGTCTTGCTTTGTGAAATTTCCAAATTATTTTTCTATTTTAACACTTTGATTACTAGGGATTAGTAATGAGCTGATTAGTGGATGTGATTAGTACTTAAAAGTGCATTTTTATCAAGGTTTTTTATCATCATTTTGCACTTGAAGTATCAATAACTCCTTAACTAAAGCATGCTTCATAATAACATATCTAATAATGTAAGATACCTTTAATTTGTGGTAAATGTTCATCTTAAATACAGGCTTATCACATAAATGAAAGGATTAATTGATGAGTTTAAGTACTGAAATTGAAAGGACAAAGAGATGACCAAACTTAGAAAAGAGATGTTAGTGTAGTCTAAACTGGAACACTGTTTGGTAATTGGGTCATATCGGGAGCTGCAGATCTCGGACTTAGGTCTACTTTATATGGATGGAAAGGAAAGACATAGACCTATAATTTCATGTAGAGTTCTGGTTTTAATAATGCTGTTTTCAAGTCCAGATTATAGCAATAATGAAGAAGTCTGAATCTGTCCTACAACCTAGACACTATTCAGTTTTCAGCCCATATCTTGAGTTCTAGAAGTCCAAATGACCTTAATTTTTTTTTAAAAGCTGAGACAATTTCCTACAACTTTTATGTGGATGTTTGGTTCAAATTATGATGTTATCAATAACATTTTATTTATACAAGAGAAGATAAGGATTGTCATCAAGTCAAGAGTTGGCCATCCACTCATCAATTAGTCATCAAATCAATAGTTTCCAATTTTGGCTTATGTAAGGAGGCATTTGCCATGGATTTAGGCACCATGGTTTCTAGATCAAAATCATGCTCTTGCTTTCTCTCTTTGTATTTTTGTAATGGTTAATTTTTGCTTTCATTAATATCTTGTTTATGCCTTTCATTTCCTTTCCTTTACTTAGTTAACTTTTATCTTATTTATATTCTTATCTTGTTTATTTATGTTTCTCTCTTTCATTATGTTTAGCTAAGTTTATGATGTCAAGGTGAAAAGGTTACACTAATGGTGTAAGAATAAGTATAGTGTAAACTTAACATGGACTTTAATGTTTGATACTAACATGTTTTGTATTTGTTAACTAGTTCATTATTTAATACTTTGCTTGTTAAATGACTAATCTAGATTTATATTGTATAACACTTGGTACAACAAATGCTTGGCACTTTCATAGCACAAACTGTATTGTATAACCGACACCTGTGCTATGAAAGGAACTTGATTTGTTTTTAACATAATTTATAATCATGAATACCTGACAAACATTTATAAGTATTAGCATGATTCGAATAAGATAACTAATGTAATAATGTTAACAATTTATAATTTGATTAGAACCTCCTTTGTGTGTGGTTTCCATTTGAGTAATAAGAGTTTATACTGTACTTGTTTGAAATACCATTACTGGATCTTTTAACCTTGATATTTGTTGTTATCATAGTTTAATCCTTACATTGATCTTCCATCTTAAAGTTCTCATTAACTTCTTCTTCTTCTTCTTCTATTATTATTATTGTTGTTGTTATTTATAATTTATACAATTAAAGCTTTTTCCTTTTTCATTAAAAGATAAAGTTAAAACATGGCTACAAAATTTGAGACTAGGATCCATTCATGCTTGGGATGAAATGCAACAATAGTTTTTAAAGAAGTTTTTCTATTCTCATAGAACAAAATCTTTCAAAAGATAAATCACCACTTTAACTCAAAAACTAGGAGAAACATTTTATCATTGTTAGGATATATATAAACTTGTTTAATAGTTGCCCTTATCATGGTTTTGAAATATAGAGATTGGTTTCATATTGTTATGAAGGGTTAACACCTAAAGATAGGCAAATAGTGCAATTGATGTGCAATGGAACTTTTGAAGATAAAAATCTTGATGAAGCAATAAGGTACTTAGACAAGAAGATAAGGATTGTCACCAAGTCAACATATAGCCACCCTCTGAACAATTAGTCAAAAAATAAATAGTTTTAAATCTTGGCCTATAAAAAAAGGTATTTGCCATACATTTAGGCATCTTATCTTGATTTTCAGATCAAAATCATGTTCCTGCTCTCTTTCTTTATATTTTGTAATGCTTAAGTTTAGATTTCATTACTCTCTTGTTTATGCTTTTCATTTCTTTTCCTTTACTTATTTAACTTGTATCTTATTTATATTCTTATCTTGTTTATTTATGTTTCTCTTCTTCATTATGTTTAGCTAAGTTTATTATGTCAAGGTGAAAAGGTTACACTAATGGTGTAAAAATAAGTATAGTATAAACTCAACATGGATTTTAATGTTTGATGCTAACATGTTTTGTATTTGTTATCTTGTTCACTTTTAATACTTCACTTGTTAAATGATTAATCTAGATTTATATTGTATAACCCTTGGTACAACAAATACTTGGCACTTTCATAGCCCAACCGTATAGTATAACCGATACCTGTGTAATGAAAGGAACATGATTTGTTGTTAATATAAGTTATAATCATAAATACCTGACAATAATTACAAGTATTATTATTATTCGAATAAGGTAACTAATGTAATCATGTTAACAACTGTGAAGAGAGATGACTAATTTGACTTGACTAATTGTTAGCTTCCATAACTACTTGCATTTACATTGTATTGCCCCTTGGGATTTTGTTGTCGCTAAGATGAAAACTTACCTTTCTCTTGGAAACTGAGAGCAAATGTCAATTTTGCAAGAGTATCTTTAAAATTTGTTATGCTTTGAGCAAGTTGAGTATTGATTGTCTTTTGCTTTTCAATGAATGCATGAAATGTTTCCTCAAGATTTCTTCTAGGATGTGGAGCATAAGGAGGTGCATCTCCATGAGAATTTTGAAAATTATGGTGTGCTTGAAACAGTGGTTGTGAAGTTTGTGCATTATTATTATCACTCTTTCAACATAAATTTAGGTGATTTCTCCAACCAGAGTTATATATTTGCGAGTATAGGTCATGATTAGACTTTTAGAAACTATTTAAAACATAGGCTGGTTCATGGAGACATTCCCTAAAAGAAGGCAAAGTTGGACACTCGTTAGTTGAGAGTTTATTGAACAGATTTTAATTGACCACTCTTTTTTAATTATAGTGCCTCGACTGTTCTAGCTAAAGATGCAAACTTGGCTTGGAAGTCATGAATTTCCCTAAGGTTGTACATACCTCCACTAGATGTATGAGGTTGAGTTTTACTTGGTGCCTCATAAGTGCCTGTAATGCCCTAATTTTGGTGTATTTTTCAGCTAGCAAGTTTAGGTAATCCATTGCTTCATTAAGGTCTTTATCTTCAAAAGTTCCATGGCAAATCAATTCCACCATTTGCCTATCTTTATATGTCAATCCTTTATAAAAATATTAAACCAATCTCCATGTTTCAAAACTATGATGAAGGAAAGTATTAAACAAGTCTCGCTATCTATCCCAACATTAGTAAAATATTTCTCTTGGTTTTTGAGTGAAAGTAGTGATTTGTCTTTTAAAAGAGTTTGTTTTGTGAGAAGGGAAAAACTTCTTTAAAAACTATTGTTGCATTTCATCCTAAGTATGAATGGATCCTCGTCTCAAATTTTATAGCTATGTTTTAGGTTTATCTTTTGATGAAAAAGAAAAAAAGTTTAATTTGATGGTGTTCATGCTATAATTTGAGTCATTATAGGTGTTCTAAACCTCCTCAAATTCCCTTAAATACAAGTATGGATTTTTTAAATTTAAGCCATGAAAAGAAGGTAAAAGTTGAATAATATCTGGCTTAAAATTAAAATGAGATGCATCAGGGGGGAAAACTATACATGATGGTGCACTTATTCTTGTGGAATTCATGTGGTCTCTAAGTGTTTTAACATGGTTATTCTCATTATAAAACGAATGGTTATTTTCTTCAGCCATATTTTCTAAAAATTATGAGGATACCCTACAAAGTCTACAAACTCTTATGTATGTGTAGGAATAGAATAAAAGGAAGAATAAAACAGAAAAAAAAAAAAAACAAAGTTAGATACAAGAAAAGAGAAAATAAAATAAATAATATAATTTGTACAAGAATTTACCTCTCCGGTAATGGCGCCAAAAGATTGATGTTTTCTCTCAAATGCATGAGTATCAAAGTAATAAATAACTTGGCAAGACCGGGATCGAACCACATAGAGGCTAATTGTATAAATTATAAATAACAAAAACAACAAAAACAATAATAATAATAATAATAATAATAATAATAATAATGAAGAAGAATAAGAAGAAGAAGTTGATGAGAACTTTGAGATGACAAGATTAATGTGAGATTAAACAATGATAAAAACAAATGTTAAGTGATTAGTACTTAAAAGTGCATTTTTATCAAGGTTTTATATCATCAAAAGTGCATTTTTGTCATGGTTTTATATCATCATTTTGCACTTGAAGTATCAATAACTCCTTAACTAAAGCATGTTTTATAATAATATATCTAATAATATAAGATACCTTTAATTTGTGGTAAATATTCATTTTAAATGCAGGTCTATCACATAAATGAAAATATTGATTGATGACTTTAAGAACTTAAATTGCAAAGGCAAAGAAATGGTCAAAATATTGTTGTTCTTGGACGTAAAACCAAGGGAAGATGTGAGCCACAATCACAACTGCGATTTGAAATTTTTTGTTTGTAAAAACTTGTGTCTTTTGGTTTTATTATTGTGTTTTGTTATTTCTTATTTTTGTTTCAGTGTGTTTCAGGTTTTGTCAGTGTTCGTTATTTCAGGTGATATCTTCTATACTCTATCTTTCTACCTTAGAACATTGAGGACAATGTTTCGTTTTGGTTGGGGGGAGAGGGTAGTAGTTGATATAAAAAAAAAATTGTTTTTCATTTCATAAAGCATGTGCGTAATTGTTGTTACTATGATGGCAGAGTAAAGGAGTTCTTTTGTTAAAGTGACTCTTGAGACGCATCTTAGTAACCATTCTTAACAAGGTCTATTATAATACTTCCTGAAATATTCAGGTTTACAAACTCTCGTATTGTTACCACTTAATTCTGCTCATATACTTATTTAACATGTATTCTTAAACCTTAATTTACACACACACACTTTAATCTATGATTGTGGGTTGCATATTGGATTATTACATTATTTATGTTCTTTTGTTAAAGGTAACAACTAAGGGAAAGGGATTGTATATAATTAAAAAAAAAGAAAAAATAAAAGAAAAAAGAAAAAAAATGATGATAATAAAAATGTAGATAAGTTTGGTTTTGTAGCCTCCCTAACCTAAGCAATTAAGCCCGAAGGGGTGTTTTAACACCTAATACCCTAAAGTCAACTGACTTGGGAGCTATTGGCCTAACGATTGTTACATGGGTTGAGGAGAAAAGCTTAAGGGAATCAAACATTGCACTATCTACATATCAGTATCTGCGACCCGAGTTACTAAGCTCGTAGGGGTGTTTTAACACCTAATGCCCTAAGACCAACTGGTCTGGGAGTCATTAGCTGAAAGCTCGTTACATGGGTTAAAGATGCATGATGTTTTTAAATTATATGTATATATTTAAAAAAACAAAAGACAAAAAAAAAAGAGACAAAAATAATAATCCCAACCCAAGGAAGTTAACCTTAAACATTAGAACAAAAATTTTGTTTTCTTCCAAGAAAAGCCCCATAATTATGTGTTGATATATTGAGCATAAAAGAAAGGTTTATTAATATCTTGTTAAGAGGTATTGAGCAGATATATAAATTGAAGGAGAGTTTGTTTATCTGGATAGATTAATGGAAGTTAAATGGTGGATACCTTGCTTTGTGAAATTTGCAAATTGTTTTAACGCTTTGATTACTAGGGACTAGTAATACGCTGGTTGAGGGGTGTGATTAGTACTTAAAAGTGCATTTTGGTCATGGTTTTATATCATCATTTTGCACTTGAAGTATCAATAACTCCTTAACTAAAGGATGTTTTATAATAATATATCTAATAATATAAGATACCTTTAATTTGTGGTAAATGTTCATTTTAAATGCAGGCCTATCACATAAATGAAAATATTGATTGATGACTTTAAGAACTTAAATTGCAAAGGCAAAGAGATGGTCAAACTTAGAAAATAGATGTCGGTGCAATCCAAACCGGAACACTGTTCGGTAATTGGGTCATATGTGGAGCTACAGATCTCAGATTTAGGTCCACTTTATATGGCTGGAAAGGTAAGACATAGGCCTACAACTTTCATATGAAGCCCAAGATCTAAAAAGGCCATTATTGAAAAAAAAAGAGCAAAAAAAAAAATGATGATAATAAAAATATAGATAATTTTGGTTTTGTAACCTCCCTAACCTAAGCAATTAAGCTCGAATGGGTGTTTGTTAACCTAATACCTTAAAGTCAACTGACTTGGGAGCTATTGACCTATCGCTTGTTACATGGGTTGAGGAGAAAAGCTTAAGGGAATCAAACATTGCACTATTTGCGTATCAGTATCTGCAATCCGAGTTATTAAGCTCATAGGGGTGTCGAGGTGTCTCAACACCTAATGCTTTAAGATCAACTAGTTTGGGAGTCATTAGCTGGAAGCTCGTTATATGGGTTAAAGATGCATTGTATTTTAAGTTACGTGTATATCTATTTTTTTAAAAAAAAAAGAAAAGAAAAAAAATCTCAACCCAAAGAAGTTAACCTTAAATATTATAACAAAAATTTTGTTTTCTTCCAAGTAAAGCCCCATAACTATATGTTCATATATTGAGCACCTTATTAATATCTTGTTTAAAAGGTATTGAACAAATATATAAATTTAATGAGAGTTTGTTTAGCTGGATAAATTAATGGAAGCTGAATGATGAATACCTTACTTAGTGGATTTTGCAAATTATTTTTCTATTTAACGCTTTGATTACTAGGGACTTGTAATAAGTTGGTTAGGAGGGTGTGATTAGTACTTAAAAGTGTATTTTTAATAAGATTTTATATTATAATTTTGCACTTAAAGTATCAATAACTCCTTAAACATGTTTTATAATAACATATCTAATAACATAAGATACCTTTAATTTGTGGTAAATATTCATTTTAAATGTAGGCCTATTACATAAATGAAAGGATTGATTGATGAGTTTAAGAACTCAAATTGAGAGGACAAAAAGATGGCGAAACATAGAAAGGAGATGCTGGTGTAGTCCAAACCGAAACACTGTTTGGTAATTGGGTCATATCTAGAGCTGTAGATCTCAGATTTAAGCCTACTTTATATGGATGGAAAGGTAAGACATAGACCTACAACTTTATTGGAGCCCAAGATTTAAAAAGGTCATTTTCAAGTCCAAATTGTAGCAACAATAAAGAAGTTTGAATTTGTTTTGCATCCCGAACACTGTTCAGTTGACCTTAATTATTTGGAGTTTTAGAAGTTCAAATGACCTTAATTATTTTTTTCTTGGAAAGCTGAGATAATTTCCTAGAACTTTCATGTTTTCAAGTGGTTCCCATTCTGATGTTATTAACGACGTTTTAGGTAGAAAAGAGAAGATAAGGATCATCACCAAGTCAATCACCCACTCATCAATTAGTCATCAAATCAATATTTTTCAATTTTGGCCTATAAAAGGAGGTATTAGCCATGCATTTAGGCATCTTGATTTTTAGATCAAGATCATGCTCTTGCTTTCTCTCTTTGTATTGCTGAAGTTTTGCTTTCTTTAATATTAAGTTTATGCCTTTCATTTTCTTTCCTTTACTTAGTTAATTTTTATTTTATTTATGTTTCTTTTTTTCATTATATTCAGCTAAGTTTATTATGTCAAAGTGAAAAAGGTTATACTAATGGTGTAAGAATAAACATAATATAAACTCAACATGGACCTTAATATTTGATGCTAACATGTTTTGTATTTGTTATCTTGTTTACTCTTTAACACTTTGCTTTTTAAATGGCTAATCTAGATTTATGTTTTATAACACTTGATACAACAAATACTTGACATTTTCATAGCTCAACCATATGGTATAACCTACATCTGTGCTATAAAAAGAACTTGATTTGTTGTTAACATAAGTTATAATCATGATTGCCTAACAAGATTTTCAAGTATTAACATTAATCGAATAAGATACCTAATGTAATTATGTTAACAATTTATAATTTGATTGGAACCTCCTTTGTGTGTGGTTTCTAATTGAATAATAAGAGTTTATACTAAACTTGTCTGACATACTATTAGTGGATCCTCTAACCTTGATATTTGTTGTTATCATTGTTTAATCCTTACGTTAATCTTTCATATCAAAATTCTCATTAACTTCTTCTTCTTCTTCTTTATTATTACTATTACTATTACTATTACTATTACTACTACTACTACTACTATTACTACTACTGTTGCTGCTATTATTATTATTGTTATTATTGTTACTATTGTTATTGTTATTGTTATTATTATTGTTGTATTATTGTTATCTATAATTTATACATTTAACCTTCCTATGATTCGACCCTAGTCTTGTCGAGTTATTTATTACTTCGACACTCCTACATTTGGGAAAAGATGATATCTTTTGGTCGTGTCAATTGATTATAGGAAACTTAATTTAGTGACTAGAAAAGATCATTTTCCTTTACCTTTTATGAAACAAATCCTAGAAAGAGGTGTAGGTTATGAATTTTATTACTTCCTAGATGACTATTCAAGTTACAACCAAATTAAAATTGCATTGAAAGATCAAGAGAATACTACTTTCACATGTCTATTTGGTACTTTTGCATATCAAATGATGCCTTTTGGATTATGCAATGCACCAGCCACGTTTCAAAGATGCTTTTTCAGTATATTTAGTGATATAGTTGAATATTTTCATGAGATTTTTATGGATAATTTTTCTGTTTTTGGCGATTCATTTGATGATTGTTTGACTAACTTACAAAAGTTTTTGAGCAGGTGTGAGGAGAAGAATCTTGTACTAAATTGGAAAAAATGTTACTTTATGGTAACAAACAACAATATACTTGGTCACATTGTTTCATTAAAAGGAATTGAGGTTGATAAATCTAAAATCGAGTTAATTGCTAACTTGCCAACACCAAAATCTATTTGATGTTAGATCATTCTTAGGACATGCTAGTTTTTATAGAAGGTTCATCAAAGATTTTAGTGTATTATTTAAGCCCTTAAGTAACCTTCTAACAAAGAATAATATATTTAAATGGATTGAACACTGTGAAGAAGCCTTTGTTAAACTTAAAAACTTGCTCACTTATGCTCCTGTCATTCAACCTCCT
>NW_011502624.1:12500-18276 GCF_000495115.2 Populus euphratica
AGCTAAACATAATGAAAGAGAGAAACATAAATAAACAATATAAAAACATAAATAAGATAAAAGTTAACTAAGTAAAGAAAAGGAAATGAACGGCATAAACAAGATATTAATGAAAGTAAAACTTAAGCATTACAAAAATAGAAAGAGAGAAAATAAGAGCATGATCTTGATCTGGAAACCAAGATGCCTAAATGCATGGAAAATACCTCCTTTTATAGGCCAAAATTTGGAACTATTGATTTGATGACTAATTATTGAGTGGGTGACCACATCTTGACTTGGTGACAATCCTTATCTTCTTGTGTGAACAAAACATCATTGCTAACATCAGAATTTGAACCAACCTTACGTATCAAAGTTCTAGGAAATTATCTCATCTTTCCAAGAAAAAATTTGAGGTCATTTGGACTTCTATCACTCGAGATATAGGTTAAACATTGAATATTGTTTGGGCTACAGGACAGATTCAGACTTCTATGTTGTTACTAAGATTTGGACTTCTAAACAGCAGAATTAAGTCTTGTCTTCCTATGAAAATTTTAGGCCTATGTCTTAGCTTTTCATTCATATAAAACAGACCTAAATCTGAGATCTACAGCTCTAGTTATAATCCAATTACCGAATAGTGTTCTAGTTTGGACTAAACTAACATCTTTTTTTTAAGCTTCACCCTTTTTTTGTCCTTTCAATTTTAATACTTTAACTCATCAATTAATCCATTTATATATGTGATAGGCCTGCATTTAAGATAAATATTTATAATAAATTAAAGGTATCTTATGGTATCAGACTTGTTATCATAAAATATGCTTTAGTTAAAGAGTTATTGATACTTCAAGTACAAAATGATGATATAAAACCTTGATAAAAATATATTTTTAAGTACTAATCAGAACATTGATAATCCTGAAGCACACTAAAAAAAATATAAGAAATTACAAAACAAAATAATATGCTATTAATAAAACTAAAAGACACAATGTTTCACAAACAAAGGCTTAAATCCAATCTATACTTTTTACGACTTTTCTTTGTTGACCAATTTATACGACTCGTTGAGGGATCAATTACAGGGATGAAAGTTTGTAGTTGGTCAATCAATTGCTTAGCAGTAGTAGTAGATATTATAATTTTTCATGCCAAAGATGCTAGGAATTTCTGTTCCACGACATGATCAAGAAAAGAAAATAAATTATCATAAAAACCATTAACATTTAACAGATCTATGGGTTTATGATGAGTGTGTAGTTGAGCCCAAGAGGAAATATGAAAAATCTTTTTCAATGTGCCCAGACCACCTGGTAAGACAATGAAGACATCAACATGGTTAACATTACATTCATTTGATCAGACATTATGGAGACATGTAGTTCCTCTCCAATTGTTTTTTCAATGATGTCTCTTTTTGCTAAAGTTTTGGGGACACCTTTCAAAACTTGACTACCTCTTAAAAATACAGCTATTGACATATCCTCTCATTAACCCGAGATTGCCTCCCTCATACACTAAATGAATCATTCTCTCAGCTAGTACCAAGATGATTTATTGATTTAAAAAAAATTATTTCCTTCCCAAGATTGGCTCCAACGAAAACAAAAATATTTTTTATATGATGACTTGAGGAACTTGCTATTTTTACACATTTTTATATATGTTGAATGTATAAGTTGAGTAGAAATGAAGGGAAGACAAATAAGATTTTATATATGAGAAATTAAAAATGCAACCATACCACCCATATATAGGCCAGCTAAGGTTTTACTCTCTCTCTTTCTCTCTTTATTTATTATTAGTTTTTTAAAAACAACATGTATATGTACAAGTAGTTGTGATTGGGCTCTTATCTTCCCTTAGTTTTACATAAAAAAATAGCTTAAATGCCCTTTTATGGGTCGGGGATAGACTTCCCATCCAGTTTTTTAAAAAACTAGCAAACAAGGTTTTTTTTCATCATATTTTCAAGAATATGTCGAGCATGTTTTTTATGAAATTGTGGCTATAAATCATGAATTGCACGATATACATCTCCATTAGGATGCATCTCAAGAGTCAATAGAAGATTATCTAAAGACCCCTTACTCAGGTCATCCTTAATGAATTGTATTTTATTTTCATGATTTACAGATATCATTCCAAAAAGAATGATATGTTGCATTACAAGTCCATCTGGCACATCTGTGACAGACTTTCAGTTGTCTTACATGATATTTTTTTGTAAATGTGCTTTTACTTGTTATTAGCATGTATGAAATGAAAGAATTGGACTCATGATTAGTACTTAAAAGTGCATTTTTATCAAGGCTTTATATCATCATTTTGCACTTGAAGTATTAATAACTCCTTAGCTAGAGTATGTTTTATAATAACATATCTAATAATATAAGATATCTTTAATTTATGCTAAATGTTCATCTTAAATGCAGGCCTATCACATAAATCAAAGGATTGATTGATAAGTTTAACTACTAAAATTCAGTAGACAAAGAGAAGGCTAAGTTTAGAAAAGAGATGTTGATATATATATATATTCAAAACAGATTTTACTATCAAAACTGAAGAACGAGATTCAGCTTACAAAACCTTTTGAAACCATAAAACTCCTCTCTCAGAAGTCCTTACAAAACATCTAGCCAGAAACTATAAATATATTCATGTTGGCTTTGTCCAAATCAGGATAAAACCCCTTATAAAAAAAGGTCTAAACACCCTTATCCTTGTTGTCCTACACTTTACTGGTATCAGAGTAGTAAAGTAAATTTGTAGGTGTGTATGTATATATGGGACATGGGAATGTTTTGGATAGCAACAAAATTATTAGTTTGAAAGGGAAAAATATGGTGGTAATTTTGGTTAGAAAGGTAATTATAGGTATCAGGACCATGATATTGAGTTTGATAGAGATTTTGGTATAATTAAGCTAAAAATATCAACTTTTCAAGGGAAGAATGATCCAAAAGTTTATTTAGAATAAAGAAGGTGAAGTGGATTTTTGAGTGTCGTAATTATGTAGAGCCCAATAAAGGCAAGTTTGTTGTGATTACTTTTACTAACTATATCATTATATGGCGCGATCAGTTAATGACAAATCATAAGAGAAATTATGAAAGACAAGTTTGATGTGATTACTTTTATTGACTATGTCATTGTGTGGTGAGATCAATTAATGACAAATTACGTGAGAAATTATGAAAGACAAGTTGATACTTGGGATGAGATTAAATCTCTTATAAGGAGAATATTTATGTGTAACCACTATTATATAAAAATGTATCGAAGGTTGCAGAGTTTGAATCAAGGTACAAAGAGTGTTGATGAATACCTTATAGAGATGGAACTTATTATGATTCAAGCTATTGTTGAGAAGAATGTAGAGGTTACTATGGTTAGATTCAGGAATGGCCTTAATCGTGATATTGCTTATATTATAGAATTGCATCATTGTATGGAGTTGGAGGAGATGATGCATATGACCATGAAGGTGGATATATAGCTTAAATGGAAGGGTATCATTTAACAATACTAACCATTAGGCCATTCAACACCATGATAACCTAATTGAAAGGCTAACATCGGGGGTGACCCATCATAACCAAATGATAAGGGAAAGTCAAATACCCTAAAGAGAAGAAAGAAACCTCGAACATTGTTAAATGCAATAATGTTACTCTTACTTCTCGTAACTATGACATTAAATGATTTTGTTTTCTAGGTTTTGGTCATGTTGCTCACAGTGCCCAAACAAAAGAGTCATAATTAGAAAAGCTAATAATAAGGTTGAGACTAATAAGGAGGATGAAGAGGAGAAGATGTCACAATTGGAGGATGCTTATCATGTTCGTATTGAGTATATGGTTCAGAAAGAGGCACTTATGATGAGCAAAGCACTAAATATGCTTGTCAAGGTGGATGAATCAAAAAGTAAGAGGGAGAATGATTGTGCATCAAAAGTGTCATTAAGTCTCTTATTTTACATATGTATTTATTGTTTTTATTTGGTTGTTTTTATAATAATTGATGTGTTTTTTAGTAATGAAGTTTGTTTTAATGTTTCGATAGGTTTTTGGAGCTTAAATGAATTAATTTAGAAAATTCAACGTCGGAATTCAGAACAAAGAATTGAAGAGATATTTAGTTGAAGATTGAAGCAAATCATGGTTCAAATAAGTGCTCCAAATTTGTCCCAAAAATCAATTCTATTCCAATTCTAGAAAAGAATATCATATGATTTATTTCAAGCCCAAACTTGCCTTATATTGTGTGCAAACTTCAACCATTAAACACTCAAGGTTTCAATGTCAATCTTAGCCCAAATAATAAGTACATTTGTATACTTATTTGATGCTCAAATTCAGCCCCAAATCAGCCCTAAATCAACCCCAAATCAACCCAAACACAATCCATGATCTTACATGTCCACACAACAAATAACAATTGATTTATTTTGGGTAATCCATTGATCCAAGAAGGCAAACACATGGATGGAAAGCTGGAGGGGATATTTTAACATTATTTTGGGTCAAAAAGAAGAAGGAGAAACCTCATAAATGAGGAAGAAAAACGTGCACCAAAGTAGTTGTAAAGCTGTCTTGATTTGATTTTTCAGAACACCTTTCGGTATTTTGCCCATAACTTTTGACTCAGGCGTCCAAATGAGCTGTTCTTTAATGATCTGGAAAGGTGACAGAATTTCCTATAAATATGTCACTAATAGACTTCTCGAAAAAAAGCTTCTAAGAGGGTCACATTGCTGTCCAAAGTTAGAGTCAGATTTGTGTCCGAATTTTTTCTGAAATTGTATTGTGTTCTTCTTTATAGATTTCGGTTCTTTAGTTTTTAAAACTTATTATTTCTATTTTATTCAAGTTATTTCATGTTTATTGAAGTGTTCTTATATATAATCATGGTTGGCTAAACTCTTTCTTGGATCTAAATCAAGGATAATGGTGATTGAGGTGAGTTCTTTAGGATATGAATGAATCTTAATGTTTATCTTCTCATTTTCTTCATGAATGATTTATTATTGCAAAGAAATTTTAGAAACCATTTAGGTAATGTTATAATCTTGAATTTTTATGCACAAACTTTAGTTTTGGTATAGAGATTGCTTGATTCAATGTCTTACTTAATATGAAAGTACTTGTTCATTCTTAAGCAATAATCAATCTTCATCTTTCTAATCTTCATTGTAATATCTTCTGATCTAATATCACCATCGTTGATATTAGGTTGAGTTATCTTATATATGTTGAAGAAATCACCAATACATCACCATTAAAATTGATTTGGACCAAGACTTACTTTTTCTTGTCATTTAAAATCTATTTACACTTTTTCATCTTTGAAAACAAATCCGTCAATTATTTTCAACCAAGTTATTGTTAATTTACTTTCTCTTGAGTTTTTTTTTGTTACCTAGATTAATTTCCAGATCTAGCTCTCTGTGGATATGACCTCGATCTTACCGAGTTAATTGCTACATCGCACACTCGTGCACTTGCGAGTTAAAACAAGCCGATCATAAAAAGCAGTCAAGCAATTTTGGCGCCGTTGCTGGGGAGCTAGCAAGCAAAGGTAACAAATTTAGATTTGATTATTGGAAAACTAAAAAAAATCATATAAAAAAATTAATTAAATTGGCTGGTTTTACCGCCTAAAAAAAAAATTGACCTTAACATTTCGGATATTGGACTGCGGAGTGGACTATTAATTGTTGGATTTTGGTTGGTTCAACCATTTTTCTTTTATTGTCTATTCTTATTAGTTTCTAATATTTTTC
>NW_011502617.1:0-1643 GCF_000495115.2 Populus euphratica
ATATATCAATCTAAATCAATCTTAATCTATAAGAATTAAAAGTTATGCAGGGTCCTTGTCTTCTTAGTCTCAACATGCAAGTTTTTATGTCATTGTACCTGTGGATGAATAATGGTGACCATTCTATCGTTTTAAATTATTATTTTTATCATGAAATGATCAACATAATGTATTTTATAATGTCAATTCTAAACATTAGAATATGCCATTAAAAGTTAATATCTTCTGTGAGATTGATTAAAAGGGTCGACAACCTAGTTTATTCTGATTGTTTAATATTTATTCTTAACTTGTTAAACTAGGGGATGCATGGAGACCCACCACAAGCTTACTAGCTAAGAGAAGCATCTGGAATAAAGGAGAGCTGCAACCATACCTGCATCGACAACCTTGATGAACTCTTTTAATACATTATCCTGCCTGCATAGTTTAATATTCGAATTCGAATTTTCTTTTTTCTCTTTTTATAGATGAAAACGTTAATGTCAACTGAATTCAGATTTATTAAACTGTTGTGATCCTACTTTCATATGTTTCCAATCTTCATATATTTAAATTTAATATTTTAAAAGATTAAATGATTGTTTGAAAGTATAGTTATAATTATTTTTTAAAAAATTGTTTTATTTAAATAAATTTATTTTTTTAAAAAAATTATTTCTAAAATCCATGCATCAATCCACAATATATATAAAAAATTAATTTTTTTATAAAAAATTAAATCTTTTGTAAACACAATTTGCACCGGTGCATTAGAGCATTTCCAATTCAAAATGTTATTTTAAAAAGCTAAATTGATAAAATAATATTTTGAATAGTGTAAATATAATTTATTTTACTATATTTATTCCAATGAAAAAAAAACTATTTAAAAAATCATTTATATTAGAGTAAAAAAAACAAGTATTTTATTATTTCTTAGTATGTTTAATGTTATTTTTTTCTACATATCTATATTTAATTGATATACTTTTTTAGTGGTTTTATTTTGATGATTTTGATTCTTTAAAAGAATATATAAAAATAACATTTGTGGAAGAAAAAAAGTATTTTAACATTTTATTTAGGTTATTTTTAGAAGTATACAAAACAAATAAAAAAATTTAAAATATTAATTTTTTATTTTTAACTTTACCTCCTCCATTAGAGATGCTATTGCTGTCTAAAACGTTAATGGCAAGATTAAAAATTAAAATTCAAGTTCTCTTTCCTTACTCTCCTAGCTATGCTTTTTCACACATAAATTTAGCAGTGTGTTAATATGAACAGTTGAAAGCAACTTTATTGTCGGCGTCACATGGACAGTGAAGCTGTTTAGGAATTGTTTTTCTATAGTTATTTGAGCCCCCCTCTAGTTTAACACCTACCGTTCATTTAGCGGTTCGAATATATTTTTTTAAAATTTTAATTTTAATTATTTTTTATATTTTTTAATCATGTTAATGTATTAAAATAAAAAAATATATTATTTTTTTATATATTTTCAAAGAAAAAATACCTTAAAAAACAAACCCCTATTCCATTTTTAAACTTACTCCGAAAATATATTTAAACTTACTCTAATTAAAAAAAATATATGCTAAAAATAATCAGTTATAGCATGTTTATCACTGAGATCCAGTTACTAAATGCTATCATGATTC
>NW_011502617.1:2523-18334 GCF_000495115.2 Populus euphratica
GTTGCTGAGACGGGAGAGAGTCAAGAGTGAAATTGCGCGAGGAAGGTGAGTCGAATGGGCAGGTTAATTATATAGAGAAAGGAAAGGATAGAATGGTCATTGGTCAGTCCAAATAAATATTACTGGAGTTGTTAGCCATATGTTTTTTCAGTAAAATATTTAAATGTTATAAACGATTTTTTTATAAAAAAAAATTAATAATTCAGATTATATTTATGATCAATTAAATAAGTTGATTTTATTTGAATTATATGAGAAAAAAAAGTAACAATAGCAAAATAGAAATTATATATTTTTAAAAAAACAAGTCAAGAGAATTATAGGAACAAAAAGAAAAGAAAAAAAAAATACATTATCAACTTGGATTAGAGGATAAAATAAAAAACAATAAAACTTTTATACAAAAATAAAAAAAATAAAAAACATTAGAATGAGAATCAAAATGAAAATAATAAAATGAAAACACTAATACATGATAAAAAGAGATTGAACATATATAATTTTTTTAATATTTTTTATGCATTAAAAATATAAATTTAAAAACATATATGCATATCTAATTAAATAAATCATTAATCACTGTGTAAATAAAAAAAATTATGAACATTAAATAAAAATAAAAACATATTTAGAAAAATATAATTAAAAATAATTGCTATTTAAAAATGATAAATAAGCTAAAAACATCATAGAGAATGAATATTAATTAAAAAATCAGTTTTAAAATATTTAAAAAATATTCATATAAAAAGATATTGATAAAAAATCAAAATTAAAAAGAAAAAAGGTGAGGTATTGTTAGGCTTGGTGAGCCATGTCAAGTACTTGGTCTTTCAAGAAAGATTTTACACATAGTTTTTTAATTATTAGTTTTTAAGTTAATAGGATAAAAGAGTTAATATAATTATTTAATTTATACTATAACATAATTAGAATTGGTAAAAAAAAAAACCAAAAACAATGGTGAACTAAATAATTTTGCATGCAGTCCTTTTCTTTTGCTAAAAAAGAAAGAGTTGATCATGCATTGGGTGCTTCATTCCAAGCTAGCTCCCCAGGCCACCTGGGCCTTAATTTGTCTAATACAATTGGCTCTTTTTCTTTGTTTTTAAATTCATTTACTTTATGCAATTAAGGGCTCTCTTCTTTGCATGTATCAAGATTTGATGGCATAACGGAGAAGAAAAGCCCCACATAATTAAGGCTATCAAGTCTTTTTCAGAGCGGGGTGCACGTGTTTTTAAAAAATTTAAAATTTTTTATTTTTTATTTTTATAAAATTTAATATAGTTTGTATATTTTGAATAGTTTTAATAGTTAAAAATAATATTTAAAAAATAAAAAAATATTATTAATATATATTTTAACATAAAAAATTATTTAAAAAACAATTACTGTATCACCGTATGCCCTTTGTCGTTTGTTACCATTGTCCTTCCATATTAGAGAATCCAGAGTGCTTGTTAGCCTTTTGAAAGCAAGCATTTTTATTTTTTTGTGGAGGGTGTCGACGCGGAAAAAACTCTTCGGCACGACTGATTGTTCATTGATTTTTGCGCTGTCCTTGCGTGCAAATTGTTCCCTCGTGCGTGCACCGAAGCTAACAAGAGCAGTGTATTTTTTATTTTAAAATATATTAAAATAATATTTTTTATTTTTTAAAAATTATTTATTTATTTTAAGTTGGTTCCAGTCAAATAAACTAGTATCTATATCAAATTTGAAACCTGATTTTTTACTTCCAAGTTTCGCCGGAATCTGATGAAGTGAGTTGCTTCAGGTAAGTCTTCATCGACATGAAATTGCCATCTCAACCACGCGGTTTCTTAATTATTATTATCTTTAAATTACTGCTGTGGCATAATTGAAAGCAATTATGCATTCGGCTTGAGCACGTTTTGTGCATCCAAATGAAGGAAAGCTCCACCGCATATAAAAATGGGGGACACGTCCAAGCCGCAGAAAGCCAGAAAAAGGACTGGTTAATCTGGAGACGTACATGCTGGGATGTGAAAGGAATTGCTAGTGCTTAGAAAAACGACATCCAAACGTGTTTTCTCTCTCCAAAATGAAGATGGTGCCTGTGCCAAATGGAACAGCCCAGGTTTCGTCATCCTATAATTGTGTACCGATGAACAATCATGATGGCCAGGTGGGCCGATGGTGATAGATGATAACTTTGAAATATAAAGGAGTGGTCTTTGAAGTTTTGGATGTTCTTAGCTACTGTTCTTGATGATATTTCAGAGAGAGAGAGAGGGCATGCCCGCTTGCTGTGGATTAGAGTTATCAGAGAAGACAAATAGGTAAATGCGCGTTTGGTACCGTAGAGTATGTTTTTTCTTTTAAAAAAATATATTTAAATAATTTTTTAAGAAATTTTTTTACATTAAAACATTAAAATTATGGTAAAATAAAAAATTAATTTAATTTTTTTAAGCCCAATTGTTTTTTAAATGCGCATAAATAAATTCTAAAGATAAAAACAAATAAAACCTTTAAAAATTAAGAAAAAAACTATATTAGATCAAATAAATAGAAAATATTTTGCCAACCGCAATTACAAATACTATACATTTCATGCATACAGTCATTGGCTAGGTGATTGAGTGAATTTTTTTTATTTAATTAAAATAGCTTAATAATTCCCCTAATTTGTAGTCATATCTTACCAGTATACAGCCATAAGAATCTGCTTTCATGAGGAAAAGGAGAGTGCAATTCACAATCATTTTCCACTAAAAAAAGAAAATTGCAATAGTTTACAAATTATGCTGCTCTTTTTTTTTTCAATGAATTTGTTAGTATATTTGTTAAATTTATTCTAATTCAACGGATTGTTCTGAGAATTTGGTAACCCGAATCTATTTAAATTTCAAATTAAATTGAAAAAAAATATTATTATTTCAGTGAAATCTATTTAATCCGACAAGGTTATTAATAAACCAATTTATCTGGTTAAATCTAATCTAAATTTGTCCATGTCCATATTAAATTTTCTTTATAAAATAAAATGATATTATTTTAATAAAAGTAATTGATTAAGTTATATGCTCTTCTTTAGGCCAATTTTTAGACAGACGATGACAATTATATTTATTTGTCTTATTTTATTAAGCATAAACCTTTTTTAAGATAAATATTGATTTTTTTATCTAAATTATTTCCAAATAGACAAAACTTAAACACCCCACCTTTTTTTCTCTCTCTCTCTTTTTTTTAATCCTGTCATCTTCCTCTCCGGACCTTGATCGAAAGAAATTTTTAATAAGGATAACTGTACAAGCCCATTATCTTTGGACCAGCAAATATGGGCCGTATAGCCTACTGAAAGCCCATACTGGTGATCTGGAATCCTCACAAATTTGTAAGAACTCGGACCGTTTTTCAATATTTTTAAAAGACACCATACCTCCTTTACCTCGCCGCCAAAACCACCACCAGCGCCACCATCCTTCACAAAACGAAATGACCTTCAAACAAAACTTCAAGCTTCCTTCAACGAAAAATACTAGAATTTTACTGCTAACAGCAACCACTGGCACCGCCGCTCTCACTCTCTACACCACCACAACTACCACCGACTCATTCACTAACAAAATCACCTCTCCAATCCACGCCATCCCTCGCTCCTCTCGCGCAATCTCCACCGTCCGTAGAAAACTCTCCTCTATCTTTCTAAACTAATTACTTAATGAATCATGTTTTAATCGTTTCTATTTTTGGTGACAGATTGCGTTAACCATCGCTGATTACAAACTCTCTCTCCGTAACCTACCAGTGAACTCTGATTCTTATTATCAGAAAATATCCGAGGTAAATGAAGTAATTTTTTTTTCGTATTTTTTAAATTTGTGTTAACTTGTGATTTAGTGAATATTTTAAGTTTTGATTTTGATTGAATTTAATTAATTAAGGTACATTTACGATCGGCGAAGAGGATACTAAAATTATGTGAAGAAAACAAAGGATTTTATGTGAAAGCTGGACAGTTTGTTGCTTCATTAAAACAAGTACCGCAGGAATACTCTTTGATGCTTTCTTCATTGCAAGACCAGGTCTTAAATTTTGAATTTCTTGTTAATTTTGATTGTTTTTATTGCGAAATCCGTTTGTTTATTTGTTGCATGAAGAATTTGTGTCTGTTTCGTAGGCTAATATTTTGTTTAGTTATAATGTAGGCAGTTCCTTGTAGTTTTAAGGATATAAAACAAGTGCTTCAAAGCAATTTGGGTCGAGATTTAAAGAATATGTAAGTTTCGATTCAGTTTTTTTTTAGATGTTGAAGGTGGACATTTGTTTTTGAATTATTATTTATTTATTTATTTATTTTAATGTAAATGGCAGATTTTTGTCGTTTGATGAACAACCAGTAGCTGCTGCGTCGATTGCGCAAGTGCATCATGCGATTTTGAAAGATCATCAAGAAGTAGCAGTCAAGGTTGGTTGGTGTCAGTTTTAGTTGTTTTACTCCCTTGGTTTCATTTTTTGCTTTAGCAACTAAGCAATTTTCTTGACCTACATTTTGGAAGTTAAAGAATGCTTTTAACTGGAGATGATGTGATTCATTGACACCATTGATCCTTTGATAACATGTTTCCAATTTTACTTTGATTGTCTTTAGTTTGTTGAATCTTTGCTTACTTTCCAATATTAAAGTTGTCTGTGACTATTAATGCTGGGATTCTTCTTCTCTCTCTTGCCTATCTATTTTTTGACCTTTTCAAAAGCAAACTCTTTGCCATACAGTTATTTATTGGATATGTTGGATCTTGATTCATATGTGGATCTTAATCCATCATTACATATCCAATTTGCAGAGGAAAAACTTGATATCATTGTGATTTGATTCTTCCAATAAAGTTGATGATTACATTAGGAGAATCTATATGATGTTCTCTGGTGAATGTGGAACATACCCTTCCAAACCTTCTTTATAAATGTTAGAAAATTTTCTTGTTCTTCAAAACTTTACGGATTCTTGTGAGTTATGTATTTAATTGTAACATGCTTCTCTTTTTCTGCGTGTAGGTACAGTACCCTGGGTTAGAAAGCCAGATGAAGATAGACATAACCACTATGTCCTTTCTTTCAAAATCCGTGGCATGGGTGCGTGATAAAATTCTCTTGACAATTTAAATTATATCTCTGTTGCATCATAGTGGTATCATCTTTTTGTGAAGTTGGACTGTGGATGTTCTTTTTTGGATAAGGTAACAGTCAACACATCTGGTGTCTCTTGGATCTTGAATCTTTAATCTTGAATATGAATATGAATATGTCTTCCTTTTCTTTTCTTTTTTGGATAAGGTAACAGTCAACACATCTGGTGTCTCTTGGATCTTGAATCTTTAATCTTGAATATGAATATGAATATGTCTTCCTTTTCTTTTCTTTTTTGGATAAGGTAACAGTCAACACATCTGGTGTCTCTTGGATCTTGAATCTTTAATCTTGAATATGAATATGAATATGTCTTCCTTTTCTTTTAGGACAACAGTTTATTCTCCTGATTTTTTTTTTGCATATTTCATGTGGGAGTTTTCACTTCCTAATTAACTTATACTCTTTTTATTTTGATGACTGATCCACTAGCTTAGATTATCTTTCTTTTTTCCCTTTCTTTCCCCCCCTCTCTTTTCCACAGCTTTTCCCTGATTATAGATTTAACTGGCTGGTATCAGAATTCAGAGAGGTTATTTCTTCAGAACTTGGTCAGTGGTATTCCTTTGCTTATTTTATGCATTTTTAATCTCCTTGATAGACACTTGAAGAACTTGTGTAACTTCTTCACTGCATGCATTCTCCATATTCCAACATGAAAAATTGCCTGCAACAAAGGGTAAAAGTATGTGCTATATGATGTTCCAACCTAAAGTATTCAACTGTTTAGAATGGATGTCAGTTAGTTACCTTTTTTTATTGGAAAAAAATGAATATTTGAGACCCCCTTGCCATCATATGGCCAACCAATGTGATGCGGAACAAAAAAAGATTTGAAGCCTAATAAGAAGGAAAAGAAGAAGCTAAGAAGAAAAGGCTAAAGAAAAAGTCAGAGGAGAAGAGTTGGGGTTGGAAAAGTCTGCAACTTTTCAAATTTTAATTTGATTCATCAAAACTCCCTAACATTTAGAAAAGTAGTATATAAATACTAAAACCTTGACTAGAACAAGCAATTGGGCTTGTAGTCCACTAAATAAAGTACCCAACAATAATTAAATCAAGCCCAACAAATAAAGTCTAATTAATAAACCTCAATATAAAGTTCAAATAAATTAAACCAAAACATAAGCTAAAGCCCAATTTCCATCGTCTATGATCATGCAAGTGTATAAACAATGTCTCGGGTCCGGTGTCCTCACCAATTCTCCCGAGATTGGAGAAACTAGACCCCATTAAGTATAGTTCAAGGTGACTCCAATAATGATCCTAAAGATCGTGATTAAGCTATTGTGATATCTTTCTGATCATCCAAGTATAGTCTGTATCTAGTTATCTAGCCCTTATACTAGGATTCGTTGACGTTCACCATCCCTAGTAAAAACAACTTGTACATCCAAAGTATCATTAATATGTTCCTTTTGTGTTAATGATAAAGATAATACCGTAAGGATATCAAAAAGAGTATCAAGAATAAACTGTTGTGTTTTATATATAACGAGATTTTTTATGTCAAAAGTAGAACTAATATTAAAATTTAGTGACAGTTTAATGACATAATTATTTGACTCAATCATTTGTAACAGTTTGAATGGTCTAGCACCACTCACATATTTATGACTGGTTTTCAAAGGACACCATTTGGGTTTAAATTGTATCAAGGAATAATATCCAACATGAAGTGCACCGTGATACTTATGTAAATCAATTTGAAATTTGTATTGCTTATTACTTGCTTGAATATGTTTTATGATCTCGACATGGAAATTACAAGCTACACTTACAAAAGACTCAGTTGAATTAGACATTTTAGAGTTAAGAGACATGAAAAGAAGATCTACAAGCTTTCTATGTTCGGGGTATAAAGTGGAACAAATCCTATTTGAAGCTTTAATAGACATAATCTAGTAAATTAAGATTATCTTCATCTTCCTCATCATGTGTTAGGGGTAAGGGATCATGTAGCTCATCATGTTGCTCTAAACCTATGACATGTTGGATATCAAGGTTGTTCTAAACCTTTGACATGTTGGATGTTAAGCATGGTAGGTGGGGAATCAAGTAGTTTCAGAGGATTAATATCATAATACTCTTTTAAGATCATATTTATCTTTTTAGGCAATTTCATTAAAGAGTCTCTTAAAACATTTTTCTTTACCACTAAAATAGGATTATTATTTTCTTTATTAACCTCATTTCTAGACTTATTTGGACTTATAGTGTTAATTTCCTTTTCTTGCACATCCTTTTCATCTAGATCACTAAAGTTTACAAGATTGAGTTCATATGCTTGCACACAATGGTGTTTTTTTTCCTCCCACATATATCCTTATGCTCTTAATACTAAGAGTTTAAAGGTGTAGTTGAAGAACATATGACCGAAACCTTGATATAAGGACGCTGAACCTCTAAACTCAACCTAGTCATTTCATTAATGATTCGTTTGCCTTTATCTTCTTTATAAATCTAGGTACTATTAGGATTAGGTCTACAGGGTGGAACACCTAATAAAGAATCATTATTTCTAAATTGAGACCTAAAAGGGTTTCTAAGAGGTTTTTCATATTTTGTCAATTGACTCTTTATAATCTACTCATAATCTTGCACTACAATATAGGCTTGGTCAATAGTGAAAGCACCTATGGGCCTAACCTTTTTTATAAAATTATCATTTAAACCTTTACAAAATCTACGCAAAGTCATGGTTTTTTTTTTTATGACACATCTCATCATGTAATTGTTAAACTATGTTATATACTCATTGATAGACTCGTGCCCTTGTTTTAGATTGTTTTATTAGTCTAAGAGTTTATTTCTATAAGACTGAGGTAGGTATTTCTCTTGTAGTTTTTTTTTTGTTCATTTTAGTTCAATCAATTATAGGAGATTTATCTCTCGTCTCTAAACAATGCTATCTCTCCAATAAAGTTGAGCTTCACCAATGAATATCATCTTAACAAATCTATAAGACTGAGGTAGGTATTTCTCTTGTAGTTTTTTTTTTGTTCATTTTAGTTCAATCAATTATAGGAGATTTATCTCTCGTCTCTAAACAATGCTATCTCTCCAATAAAGTTGAGCTTCACCAATGAATATCATCTTAACAAATCTATAAGACTGAGGTAGGTATTTCTCTTGTAGTTTTTTTTTGTTTTCATTTTAGTTCAATTAATTATAGGAGATTTATCTCTCATCTCTAAACAATGCTATCTCTCCAATAAAGTTGAGCTTCACCAATGAATATCATCTTAGCAAATCTAATTCTTTTATTATCAAACAAGTTATGTTGCTCAAAGAATTGATCTCTGTTATGAATTCACATATCAAATATCCAAGGATCATTGCGATCTTCAAAAGTGGGGGCTTTAATTTTGTTAGGGCTCATGACTTTCTCATAAATGTCATCGTGTTTGATTTAACCTAAATGATAGTCGACTGGTGGCTCTCAGGGTGAACTTACCTAAAATGGTTATACCTGTGATATTTATTGGTATCTGGGTGCCTTATTTGATAACTCTTTTAGGGTTTAATTTTTTTAAACATGTTGGTCATCTAGGTTTGCTGTTACCCTCAAATGGTTCTAAGAGTATTGTTTAGGTTGAGTCTATGGCAAGTGTAGACTTAAATTTAAACACTAAATGATCATGATACAAATGCATGTAAAACTAACTTAAAGTGAAATTGAGATCACAAATAGTTCTTGCAATTGAAATCACAATACAAAAATAAAGCTATTTTTTTTTAATGTGTAGATTAATCAAGAACAAAATATACTAATAAAATTTAAAGTATGCATTGATAGATCTTTAAGTGTAAATGATTAATCAAACACAATGTCACAAGTAAGTATTAGAGGACAAAATGCTAGATATCAACGATGAAAGAAGTTGATGGGCAAAAATTAATAGGTAAACTCCAAGGTGGAATTTTTTTTAACACAAGTAATATTAATAACAACTTTAAATGACAAGTGCAAAACTAGCAAAGTAAAATTCAACAAATCAAAAGTAGATAAATTTATTGACTAGATTGCTTGGGAGTATTGCTGGACGACATGGTGCTAGCGTGGTAGTACTGGGTGACATGGCGTGGCTGTAGTAGTACTGGGTGACGTGTCAGATGACGCAACAATAGATGCTAGTGTGATTACAGGTGCCTGACGTGGTTGATGTGCTAGCGTGGTGACTGATGTGGCAGTATGTGCTAATGTGGCTGATGACATTGTGATTACATGGCAAGGATTAATTAATCTGCCTTAAGAACCTGTTTCTTTGTTGATGTTGCTTGTGGCAGTCTTCACACAGATCTGCTCTTGGAAATAAGTCAAAGAAATAATCCTTGTGACTTGATGCAGATGAAAAGACGAAGATGCTTGTCTGTCATGGCAAGTCTCTGGGTTCAGTTGATCTATTGTTGTGAGAGGTGGTTGTTGAAGACGAATTGATTTGGCTGCTGTGAAATGTTGTGGATTTTGGTGGCTGTTGGGAGAAGCCTGATCTACTCTCTGGTGAGGATAGTGTGCTCTGCGATTGGTGTCTGTTGGAGGATTTGCTGGTGTGGATGGTTGCCTTTGTTGGTGGAGAGGATGAACAATAGTCTTTTTTTCCCGGCTGTAAACAGAAAATTGAAGGTTTTTTTTTTTTTGTCTAGATCCCATGTTTACTAGATGAGATCTCTTATAAATTTAGGGTTTATGAACCAGATTAAGTATCAGGAATTTAAATAAGATCATAGATCTTATTATTATAAGATCAATTAAAAAACCATGCTTTGATACCAGATCGGATGTGGAAAAAAGAAGAAGATTTGAAGCCTAATAAAAAAAAAGCTAACAAAAAAAAAAGAAGAAGCCGAACAAGAGAAGAATTGGGGTTGGAAAAGTCCAACTTTGCAAATTTTTATTTAATTCATTAATTGTGGAAAAAAAAAGATGATTTGAAGCCTAATAAAAAAGAAAATAAGAAGCTAAGAAAAAAAAAAGCCGAACAAGAGAAGAATTGGGGTCGGAAAAGTTTAACTTTGCAAATTTTTATTTAATTCATTAAAACTTCATAACATTTAGAAAAGTAGGATATAAATATTAAAATCATAACTAGAATAAGCAATTGAACTTCTTGCTCACTAAATAAAATATCCAATAATAATTAAATCAAGCTCAACAAATAAAGTCTAATTAATAAACCTGAATTAAAAGTTTAAATAAATCAAACCAAAACATAAGTTAAAACTCAATCTCTTAATGGTTTGGGCTATCCTTCATTATCTATGATTATACGAGTGTGTAAACAACATCTTGAGTCCGGTGTTCCCACCAAAATATTTTGCTGGTTGTTGTGGATTTCGCATGCATAATGGTTCTAGTGGCTCTGTAATACCGTTTGAGTTTCTTGTACAGACAATGCAAACATCTCATGCACCAATTTAAGAGTTCTAAGTTCAGCGAAAAGGTGTCTGTACATGCTTTAACCATAGACCACTGTTGATATATTTAGTATCTTAGCATCAGTGAAACTTATTTCACTTTATTTGAGATGATGAGGATACACAAAAAATTGTCTAATTTGTCATTGTTTAGGATTAACTGGAAAGATATGATTTTTCACTTTTCCATGTTTCACAGATTTCATTCAGGAGGCAAGAAATTCTGAGAAAACTGGCAAAAACTTTAAAAATAACAATTTTGTCAGGATTCCTCGTGTATTTTGGGTAGGATGACTGAGATTTTCCTTTACCAACAGCTCATTGTCAATTTTTTTGTGCTTAATGGTGAATGTAATTCTGAGGACCATATTAAAATTTCCAGGAGGTGACCACACGTCAGGTTTTGACAATGCAATTTTGTTGGGGGCACAAGGTATGGATTTTGAACTTGCTGCATCTGTCTTGTGATTAGGATTCCAATGAACTTAGAAGGTCTATTTCAGTTCTATGCGGGCCTTGAATTTTTTAAGAGGCTGCCATTAATGTATTAATACAAAACCTTGGGCAACAAAATGGGTTCCGGAACCATAATTGCCAAGATAACCAATAGTGTTTTTTATTTTTTTTCCCAGCTGAGAAAAGGTGCTACTTTTAACAAATAGTGGTTTATGACTCCAATTTTTGCACCAATTTTTCTACCAATTACAGGGAACTAAATTGGGCACTAAACTAAAAGGTTCTGGGACGTATTAAAGGAGAAGTATCGGTTACCTAGCTCACTTTTCCAAAATTTTGATGGTGTTAAAATTCAAGATTTTTAAACCATCATTTTAAACAACAATTACACTATAACATAACTGATGAACATTTCTTCCATGATGAACTGTTGTTAAATCATGGACAACTTTTTCTGATACTTCTCAGAAAACCTATTACATAGTAGCCCCGTTCATGGTATCATTTTGAAACGTAATTGTTTCTTTTAATTGGTCTCTATATTATTATGAGGCTTTTGGCTCAACTGCTACGTGCTATTAACATGATGTTCCTAGCATTTCAGGTTGATGATGTGGAATTTATGAAGGAAACGAGAATAAATCCTATAAAGGTTGGTTTAGTGAGTCCCCTTTAGGCTGTTTTTCTCTAAATTTATAACAAATACTCAGTTTCCTACAATTGAGATTGCTTGTAAACGTTCACAAATCGAGGACATCATATTTATTGTGTGGCTGGTCATGATTCATCATTAAAACTTACAATGCATGATGCTGACTAAATTAATATTTTTTACCGATCTTCCCTTAGTCTGTATATTAGGTTGCAAAAGCTTTGGTGGAAATCTTTGCTGAGATGATATTCTTACATGGATTTGTGCATGGAGATCCACACCCTGGAAATATATTAGTTTCTCCAGAAGGTCCAAATGGCTTTACTCTGGGTATGTGTTGATTTTTGAATTATCATAAATAAATTCTCATTTGTGAAAACAGCTTGTAGTATGAAGTTGTTTCGCTATACACCTGCAGTTATTTTAGATCATGGAATCTACAAACAATTGGATGAAGGATTTAGACAAGACTATTGTCAGCTGTGGAAAGCTATGATTCTTCAAGACACACGTAAAATACAGCAGCTTGGCAAAGGACTTGGTGTTGGGAAGTATGCTAAATACCTCCCTGTCATTTTTCTTGGAAGAACCATGAACAGGTGATTTTTCTTGTTTTTATCTTTTACCATGTGATGGTAGAGTTAATTGTTGAATGAGTTTGCAATTAAATAAAGATTTTTGTTAATAATATCATTGTCGACCGTAGTGGTGATGAGATGATGGGGGTGATAATTGAAGTCTTCTTGATGATGTAGAGTGGTACGAGGGACCATTCTGGAATTGTATTATGTGGTACACTTTTCTTGAGGCGCTACAGTATAACACCAAATATGAAACTCAGTATTTAACCTGGAAACTGGGCTTTTATGATTCCTAGGTATATAAGATTGTCACCTGACTTGGTTCTAACTTTCACTCTTAATTCTTTCATCACCTCCTGTTTCTTGCACTCCCTGTGTTACTCCACAAATACTCGTTTTCTTTCTGTTCGTTTTCTTCCTTGGGTATCTCTAATTTTTATCTTTTCTTGTGTTACTGAATGTGCCTTTTAGCATTCCACAGCACATAACCCCACTTTAGGATACCCAAACAAAGACTGCAAGTGAAACGTGGTTACACTGATCTGTTCCTGTGAATTAGCATCTCTTATCATATAATGGAGATCTAGTGGCATTTTATCATTGAATACTAACAATTAAATTAGAGACCTAACTGAGCTTGGTTCATGCAACAGTAAAGCAATTCTTGGAAAGGGAATGTCAGATGAAGAAAAAAGTAGCTTGAAGCAGGAGTTGAATTATTTGAAAGTGGATGACTTATTTTCTTTCATGGAATCTCTACCACCTGACTTTCTCACTATATTGCGCACGGAGTAAGAAAAGTCCAATGTCCTAATCATTTACTTTTTAATAAAGTAGCTGCGCAGCCCTTACTGGCCGGCTGTTCTTTTGCAGTGGCCTCCTCAGGTCAGTCATCAGGAAGCTGGGAGCTCCACAGAATGTCAGGCTATTAGCCTATGTGAAGTACGCAATACGTGGCCTCTCTCCAAAGTTGAGTCCTGAATCTGGTAGGTTCTTGAAATACATGTCCTAAACAAAGGGATTATTTGATAATTCAAGCATCAAGGGATCTTACTCTCTCATTTCCATGCCCCTAATGATGAGTTTCAGCTGATATATTTTTATATGCTCTTGTTCTCCTTTCAGATTCATCAATGAAAGTTACCTTCTCCAGATTAAGGACAAATGCGAGTTATCTTCAGCTACGGCTTTTTCTAGGTAAGAATGCATATTATTCACATCGATAACAACCCTCTAGAGGCCTCGTGTAGACAACTGGATTTACAGGGTTTCCTTCTTTTGCAATTATAGTGGGACTGCAGCTGCTTTTTTGGATGGAGAAGGTCAAGCAATTTCTATGCACATTGTATAGAAAATTGTTGCTGAAATGCCTTCCTGGTAAGCATGATAATTGTTCTATATAGTTAAACCTCTATAAAACAGTATCTTCGGCACCATAAAAAATTATTAATTAATTGTCATAATATTTTATCAAGATATTAAAGTTTTAACAAAAATATCATTTAATTGAGGTTATTGATTTATCAAGGTTGTTATACTGTAATTTGTATCTGATTGACCGACGGGTATCTTGTATAGGATGGGTGAATGGATGGTTGAGATTGATTTGATAAAATAAATAAATAAAAATAAAGGGTTATGGGATTAGTTTGGGATTTTGATCTAAATTAATCATATTGTGCCATTCAATTGAAAGAGGGCAAACACATGAAATTATAAAAAGATGCAACTATTTCTAAACAGTAAATGAAGCCACTGTTATAAAACCTGTTTGGCAGGTAGATTTTGGACTTGGCAGATTTGGGATCTATTTTATTTTAAATGAGTTGACTCGGTTTGATCCGGTTAGAAATCTAGGTTAAAACGAACATCTACTTCTACACCTTTTGCTTCCATGAACTTGGCCAATTCCATCCGACAATCAAACATTGGATCCCCATTCCATCAAATTACCATTACATCAACTCTATCAACGTCATTCTATCCATCAACTTTGATCCTCCACCCACCGTTGGATTGCCAAATTCATGGTCCCGAGCAGCACCAAGGGGCAATGCATGGTACCGCAGCAAATCATTAACAGCTAGTGGTACAATGGGATCATCATCAATCGATAGAAATTCAAACTTTGTCCTAATAGCCCCACTAAAACCTGGGCAGTGAAATACATCAACCCTTTGATTTTCAATGGCTCGAAATCATCAAAATGAGCTAAACGTAAGCCGGCATGGTAAGCTATGTTGCCTCCTGCACTCTTACCCATAACATAACAGCTTGAGTAATCAGCATGTTCCTTGAACCAAACTTCATCGCTATTTTTTATAAAGTGAGTTGCTTCTATTGCATCATCGGAGGCCGCGAGGCGGTACTCGACAGGCATAACGATAGCCTGGACATGACTTGCCAAGTTTGAGCAAAAGCCATGATAAACGATCGACGCTGCACCAATGTAAGTAATGAAACCTCCTCCATGCAAATAAACAACAACAGGGAGTGCTTTCTTGTCGGACAAAGAAGCATCTTATGCTTGCTTAGGTAGAAATATTCGAGCCCAAAGTGTTTTTCGCTTGGTTAACAGGGATGTCCTCGGAGAGAACTGGGGTTGGATTGTCGGGGTCTGGTGTAGCTGGGACGTTGAGAATCGTGCTTTGGTTTTCTAGTAATTGCACTATCAGGTACAGGCTATGTGACCGTGCTTTGTCACGGATCGGATAAAAAAGCATTCGAGAAAAAAAAATAATGTTAAGCTAACATGGGAGTATTTTTTTAAAAAAAAATATTAAATAAAAAAAAATATAAAACAATATAAAGAAAAAAAAACTAATCCATGTTAACTTGGATAATTTGAAAAAAAAATTAATTAGAAAAACCTATATGAAACTTTAGGAAAAAAACAAAACCTGACATACAAAATGATAATAATAATAAAAAAACAATTATAAGCTAAAAAAAAACTTAACCTACTTGAGTTAACCTGTCAAACTTGCGTGTTAGGTAATGAGATCAGGATAACTTGACAGAAAGAAAACTAAAAAAATTTAAAAAATCTAATTTTTTTTGAAAAAAACCAATGTCAAAATATGAGATAAGAAAAAACATCAAGTAAAAATAATAAAATAAATGCCAACACTTGTTAACTTATAAAACTCAAGTCCAAAGTCATTTGATTGAAAGCACCAAATATAAAAAAATTCATAAAAATCAATTCTTAACAAATCAGATATTGAAGGATAAAACAAAAAAATAATAACACAAAAAGATTTCAAAGAAAAAAAAGTAACTAAAAGGAAAAGAAAGAGCAAACCTACTTTGTCATGAGATTGGGATAATTTTATAGAAAAGATAAATAAAAAAAACCATGAAGTCTATTTTTTTTTAAAAAAATCAACGTCAAATAATGAGATAAAAAAATAATAAGTCTATAAAAAAAAGATGAGAACTTGTGTTAGCTCATAAAACTCATGACCTGAACCATTTAATTACAAGCACCAAACTTGAAAAAACCATGAATCTCAAACCTTAAAAATCTAAATATGAAAGG
>NW_011502627.1:0-18267 GCF_000495115.2 Populus euphratica
ACTCAGGTGTCCAAATGAGCTGTTCTTTAATGATCTGGAAAGGTGACAGAATTGCCTATAAATATGTCTCTAATAGACTTCTCCAAAAAAAGCTTCTTAGAGGGTCGAATTGCTGTCCAAAGTTAGAGTCAGATTTGTGTCCGAATTTTTTCTGAAATTGTATTGTGTTCTTCTTTATATAAAAAAAGCTTCTAAGAGGGTCGAATTGTTGTCCAAAGTTAGAGTCAGATTTGTGTCCGAATTGTTTCTGAAATTGTATTGTGTTCTTCTTTATAGATTTCGGTTCTTTAGTTTGTAAAACTTATTATTTCAGTTGGATTCAAGTTCTTTCATGTTTATTGAAGTGTTCTTATATATAATCATGGTTGGCTAAACTCTTTCTTGGATCCAAATCAAGGATAATGGTGATTGAGGTGAGTTCTTTAGGATATGAATGAATCTTAATGTTTATCTTCTTATTTTCTTCATGAATGATTTATTATTGTAAAGAAATTTTAGAAATCATTTAGGTAATGTTATAATCTTGAATTTTTATGCACAAACTTTAGTTTTGGTATAGAGATTGCTTGATTCAATGTCTTACTTAATATGAAAGTACTTGTTCATTCTTAAGCAATAATCAATCTTCATCTTTCTAATCTTCATTGTAATATCTTCTGATCTAATATCACCATCGTTGATATTAGGTTGAGTTATCTTATATATGTTGAAGAAATCACCAATACATCACCATTAAAATTGATTTGGACCAAGACTTACTTTTCTTGTCATTTAAAATCTATTTACATTTTTTTTTTATCTTTAAAAACAAATCCATCAATTACTTTCAACCAAGTTATTGTTAATTTAATTTCTCTTGAGTTTTTTTTGTTACTTAGCTTAATTTCCAGATCTAGCTCTCTGTGGATATGACCTCGATCTTACCGAGTTAATTGCTACATCGCACACTCGTGCACTTGCGAGTTAAAACAAGCCGATCATAAAAAGCGGTCAAGCAATTTTGGCGCCGTTGCCGGGGAGCTAGCAAGCAAAGGTAACAAATTTAGATTTGAGTGGTGGATAGCCCTCATGCTCTTGTCTATATGAATTCTCATTTCTACCATCTGAATTTGAGCTAGTCCTCTCATAAAAGTTGTTGGAAATTATCTTTTCCTTCCACCCACCAAATTTCAGATCATTTGGACTTTTAGAACTCCAGTTATGGGTAAACCTTTGAATAGTTTTTGGGCTGGATTGCAAGACAGATTTAGACTTCTCTTTTGTGACCAAACTTTGAATTTAAAAATGGAAAATTTGGGTCTTTCCATACAGATGAAAGTTGTAGGCCTATTTCTTATCTTTCCATCCATATAAATTAATATAAAATCCAAGATCTATAGCTCTAGACATGATCCGATAACTGAACAGTGTTCGAATTTTAAGTGAATCGACATTTCCTTCATAAGCTTAGCCTTTTCTTTATCCTTTCACTTCCAATAGTTAATCACAACAATCAATCCTTTGAATTGTGAGAATACCTGTATTTAAAATAAGCATTTACTATAAATTAAAGGTATCTTATATTATCAGACTTGTTATTATAAAACATGCTTTAGTTAAGGAGTTACTGATACTTCAAGTGCAAAATGATTATATAAAGCCTTGATAAAAAGGCATTTTTAAGTACTAATCATACCCCTCAACCAGCTTATTACTAGTCCTTAGTAATCAAAGCGTTAAAATAGAAAAATAATTTGCAAGTTCCCCAAAGCAAGGTATTCATCATTTAACTTCCATTACTCTATCCAAGTAAATAAACTCTCATTAAATTTATATATATCTGCTTCATATTGTTGAAACAAGATATTAATAAACGCTTTTTTTTATGTGCTCAATGTATGAAAACATAGATGATGGGGCTTTTATTAGAAGAAAACAATATTATGTTCTAATGTTTAAGGTTAACGTTCTTGGGTTGGGATTATTATTATTATTATTTTATATATACATATAACTTAAAACACAATGCATCTGTAACCTATATAATGAACTTTTGGCTAATGACTCCCAGACCAGTTGGTCTTAGGGCATTAGGTGTTGAGACACCCTTTGAGCTTAATAACTCAGGTTGGAGAAACAGATACGTAGATAGTGCAATGTTTAATTCCCTTAAGCTTTTCTCCTCAACCCATGTAACAAGCGTTGGGCCAATAGCTCCCAAGTCAGTTGACTGTAGGGTATGGGCCAATAGCTCCCAAGTCAGTTGACTTTAGGGTATTAGGTGTTAAAACACCCCTTCAGGCTTAATAACTCAGGTTAGGGAGGCTACGAAACCAAATGTATCTATATTTTTATTTTTTTAATTACATTTATAATCATTATTTTTCTTTTTTTTTCCTTTGTGTTTTTTTTTTTGCAAATTATATACTATCCCTTTTCTTTAGTTTTTACCTTTAATAGAAGAACATAAATAATGTAATAATCCAATATGCAACCCATAATCATATGTTAAAGTGTGTGTGTGAAAATAAAGGTTTAAAAATACTTGTTTTAATAAGTATATGAGCAGAAGTAATAAATAATAATGTGAGAGTTTGTAAACTTGAATATTTCAAGAAGTATTATAATAGACCTTGTTAAGAATGTTTATTAGGATGCGTCTCAAGAGTCACTTTAACAAAAGAACTCCTTGACTCTGCCATCATAGTAACAATGGTTTTACAAATAGAAAACACAACTAGTTTTTTTCTTTTTGTAAATATCAACTACTACCCCTTCCCCCCAACCAAAATGAAACATTGTCCTCAATGTTCTAAGTTAGAAAGATAGAATGTAAAAGATATCACTTGAAACAATAAAAACTAACAAACCTGAAACACACTTAAACAAATATGAGAAATAACAAAACAAAATAATAAAACACAAGGTTTCACAAACGAAGGCTCAAATCCAATCTAAGCTTCTTACGGATGTCCTTAGTTGATCAATTTATACGAATCATGGAGGGATCAATTATAGGAGTGAAAGATTGTAATTGGTCAATCACTTGTTCAGCAATAGCAGTAGAGATTATGATTTGTCGTACTGAAGACATTAAAAGTTCTTGTTCCATAGCATGATCAAGAAAAGACAACAACTTATCATAATAACCATTAACATTTAACAAACCGATGGGTTTATGGTGAATGTGAAGTTGGGCCCAAGAGGAAATATGAAAGATCTCTTCCAATGTGCCCAGACCACCTAGCTAGGTAATGAAGGCATCAACATGTTTAAACATTGTATTCATTTGACTAGACTTTGTAGAGACCTGTAATTCCTCTCTAATTGTTGTTCCAATAATATCACCATTTGCTAAAGCTTTGGGGACAACCCCCAAAACGTGACTACCTCCTAAAAATGCAATTATTAACACCCCCATTAACCCAAGGCTGCTTCCTCCATACACCAAATGAATCTTTCTTGCAACTAATACCTGACCAAGATGATTTGCTGATTCTAAAAACTGCTTTTCTTTTCCAAGACTAGATCCACCAAAAACATAAATATTTCATATTTGGTGACTTGAGCAACTTGCCATTTCTACACACTTTGATATCTGTAGAATGTGTGGTTTGAGTAGAAATGAAGGGAATGAAGAGAAGAATTTATAGATAAGAAAGTGAAAATGCAATCATATCACCTATATATAGGTTAGCTGGAGTCTCTCTCTCTTTTATTATTATATATTTTTTTGTTTAAAAAAAACATGTATATGTACAGATAGTTAACATGTGTATATACAAGTAGTTGTGATTATGACTCACATCTTCCCTTGGTTTTACATCTAAGAACGACTTAAACGCCCTCTATGGGTCGGGGATAGGCTTCCTATTCAGTTTTCTTAAAAACTAGCAAATAAGGTCTTTTTTAGTCAGATTCCCAAGACTATGTCGAGCATGTTCTTTATGGAATTGTGGTCATAAATCATAAATTGTACGATGCACATCTCCACTAGGGTGTGTCTCAAGAGTCAATAAAAGATTATCTAAAAACTCCTTACTCAGGCCATCCTTAATGAATTGTATTTTATCTTCACGATTTATAGATACCATTCCTAAAAGCAACATTTTGTATTACAAGTCCATCTGGCACATTTGTGACAGACTTGCAGTCGTTTTGCATGACGTTTCTTTGCAAAAGTGCTTTTACCTGTTCCAAGCATGTATGAAATGAAATAATTTGAGGACTCACCTGATAATCAAACCTTTGCTTCAATCAGCCAACGAATATCTTCAGGAATTCCATGGTTCATTAACAATAAAGAAGAGAAGTCATGGAGTACCATTATCCGCCATTTGACCAGGATGGAAAAAAAAAACTAGCAAAACAAAGGTCACACCAAGAGAAAACACAAAATCAATGTGAAAGAGAAAAAAAATATCAATCTTTATATAAAGGATCACCCAATTCAATAGTCATTTTCAATTGAAAAGTTGTCAAAGTAAGCTTTCAAACGATGTCCATTTACTTTAAAAACATTACCATTCTTTGGATTCTTGATATCACAGGCCCCTATTAGCATGTTATACTTATCCACTTATCTAAGGGTGATAAGGGGTGGCAACTTTGTGTGTGATTTCATATTTCCTCATTAAAGACTCAAATGACTTGTTGCAGAAATGTGTTCCACCATTAGTTATCATGGCTCGAGGGATTCCAAATTGAATTAAAATATTTTCTTTCAAAAACTTTATCACTGTTTTGTGATCATTGTTTCGACTTGGAATTGCGTTTATCCATTTTGAAACATAATCTACTATGACTAATATGTACATGAAACCAAATGATGGAGAAAATGGACCCATGAAATTTATACCCTAACAATCAAAGATCTCGATGACAAGAATAGGATTCAAAGGCATCATGTGATGTTTTGAAATAGATCCTAACTTTTGATAATTTTCATAAGTCTTGCAGAATGCGTGAGTCCTTGAACATGGTGGGCCAGTAAAATCAACTTTGTAAGATTTTTACAGTTGTCTTTTTTGATGAGAAATGACCCCCACATGCCTCAAAATGATAAAATTTAATGACACTACTTACCTCATTGTCGGGAATGCATCTTCAAAATATTTAATCAGGACAATATTTGAATAAATAAGGGTCATCCTAATAAAAGTTCTTCACTTCGTTGAAGAACTTTCTTTTATCTTGGGTACTCCAATAAGCTAGCAAATGTCCTGAAACAAGAAAATCAACAATATTAGCAAACCAAGGTATTGTAGAGACATAAAATAAGGATTTATTAGGAAAGTAGTCATCGATTAGTGTGATGTCAGATCTCAAATCTGTTGTCAACCTTGACAAATGATCCGCATAACATTTTCGGTGCCTTTCTTGTCTTTGATTGTGATATCAAATTCTTAAAGTAACAAAATCCATCGTACTAGTCTAGCCTTAGAATCCTTTTTTGAAAAAAGATATTTCAAAGTTGCATGATCACTAAAAACAACAACAGGTGAGCCGACAAGATAAAACCTAAATTTTTCACATGCAAATACTACTGCAAGTAATTCTTTTTCAGTGGTGGTGTAATTCATTTGAGTACTATTTAAAATTTTACTTGCATACTAAATCACATAAGGTTTCTTATCTTTTCTTTGTCCCAAAACAGCACCCACGGTATAATCACTAGCATCACACATTATTTTAAAAGGTAATGACCAATCAGGAGGTTGAATGATAGGAGCAGAACTAAGCAAGTTTTTAAGTTTAACAAAAGCTTTTTCACATTATTCAGTCCATTCAAAAACATTTTTCTTTGTTAGAAGGTTACACAATGGCTTAGTTATAACACTAAAATCTTTGATGAACCTCCTATAAAAACCAGCATGTCCTAAGAATGATCTAACATCTTTAATAGATTTTGGTGTTGGCAAGTTGACAATTAATTCAATTTTAGATTTGTCAACCTCAATTCCTTTCGATGAAACAATGTGACTAAGTACAATGCCGTTTATTACCATAAAATGACATTTTTCCCAATTCATCACAAGATTCTTCTCTTAACACCTGCTTAAAACATTTTCTAAGTTAGTCAAACAATCATCAAATGAATAGCCAAAATCAGAAAAATCATCCATAAAAATTTCGAGAAAACGTTCAACCATATCACTGAATATGCTAAGCATGCATCTTTGAAACTTGGCCGGTGCATTGCATAATCCAAAAGGCATCCTTCGATATACAAAAGTACCAAATGGACATCTGAAAGTGGTCTTCTCTTGATCTTCCAATGCAATTTCAATTTGATTATAACCTGAATAGCCATCTAAGAAACAATAAAATTCATGACCTGCAACTCTTTCTAAGATTTGATCCATGAAAGGTAAGGGGAAATGATCTTTTCTAGTCATTGAATTAAGTTTCCTATAGTCAATGCACATGCGCCAATCAGTAACAATTATAGTTGGAATTAACTTATTTTTCTTATTTGTTATCATAGTGACTCCAGACTTCTTGGGTACAACTTCAGTAGGACTTACCTATTTACTATCAAAAGTAGGATAAATGATTCCATTATCTAGAAGCTTAATAACTTCATTCCTCACTACTTCTTTCATATTAGAATTAAGTCTTCGTTGCATTTCTCTAGAGGGTTTATCATTTTCCTCTAAATAAATCTTGTATGTGCAAATCAAAGGACTAATTCCTTTTATGTCAGTTATGGTCCATCCTAATGTATTTTTGTGCATTTTTAGAGTTTGTAATAACTTACCTTCTTGATGTGCATTAAGTTTGGAAGAAATTACTACAAAAAAAGTTTCATTTTCTTCCAAAAATGAGTATTTGAGATTGAATGACAATGACTTCAAATCAGGTTTTGGTGGTTGAACACATGAAGGTATAGACTCAATTAATCATGGTGGTAACTCTTCACTTTGTGGTCTCCAATTACTTACCTTTTATTCTTCCTGAAAATAAACCATTTGCAAATTCTTAGACTAATTAAATTCAATTTCACTAAAAATAGTTTCAAATTGATCATAAATTAATTTTTCAATAAAATCCACTTCTTGTAAATCATTATTATCTCCAAGTTGCTTGCAAATGTTAAAAATATTCATCTCCAATGTCATGTTTCCAAATGATAACTTCATCAGTCCATTCCTACAATTAATCAATGCATTAGAAGTTGCAAGAAATGGATGTCCTAAAATAATAGGAATTAAATTACATGCTTTAACAGTTTATGTATCTAGGACAATAAAATCCACAAGATAAATGAATTTATCAACTTGTACTAACACATCTTCAACTATTCCTCTAAGCACTTTTACAGATCTATCAGCAAGTAACAGAGTTACAGAAGTTGGTTTTAACTCACCTAGATTGAGACTTTGAAAGATTGAATAAGGAAGTAAATTCACACTAGCTCCGAGATCAAGTAAAGCTCTTTCAATTTTATGTTCTCCAATAAAGCATGAAATTGTAGGACAACCAGGGTCTTTATATTTCAAAGCATTATTGTTCTGAAGAATGACACTTACCTATTTGGCTAAAAAGGCTTTCTTTTTCACATTCAGTTTTCTCTTCACAGTGCACAAATCTTTCAAAAATTTAACATAAGAAGGTACTTGTTTAATAGCATCCAACAAAGGTATATTGATTCTTACTTGTTTGAAATTTTCAAAGATTTTAGAGTTGTGATTGACTTTTCTTTGTTTGGTCATGGCATAAGGAAATGGAAGTGCTGGTGGAGAATCAGTCTTTTCTTTACAATGTTCAGCTTCAACCCTTCCTTACCCTCGGAGATTAACTCATCATCTTTCTCACAAGGTTCAAGAGTGGGTTTTTCAATAACCTTACCACTGTAGAGAGTGATGACTAATTTAACTTGATCCATGTGATGGTTTGCGGAACTACTTGTATTTACATTGTATTGTCCCTTGGTATTTTGCTATGGTTGAGATGAAAACTTACCTTTCTCTTAAAAACTGAGTAGATGAGAATTTTGCAAGAGTATCTTTTATATTTGTCATGGTTTGAGCATTTTAAGTGTTGATTGTCTCCTGCTTTTCAATGAATACATGCAATGTTTCCTCCAGATTTCTTTTAGGAGGTGGAGCATAAGGAGGTGCATATCTATGAGAATTTTGAAAATTATGGTTTGCTTGAAACGGTGGCTGTGAAGTTTATGCATTATTTTACCACTCTTCCAATTGAAATTTAGGTGATTTCTCCCACCAGGGTTGTATGTTTGCGAGTATGGGTTCTAATTGAGCCTTTGAAAACTGTGTAAAGCATGAGCTTGTTAATGAAGACATTTCTTAAAAGAAGGCAAAGTTGGGCATTCATTGGTTAAATGTTCATTGGTTTCACAGATTTGACACATAATGTCTTGAATAGATTTTAATTGACCACTCTTTTTTAATTCTAGTGCCTCAACTTTTCTGGCTAAAGATGCAAATTTGGCTTGGAGATCATAATCTTCCCTAAGGTTGTACATACCTCCACTAGATGTATGAGGTTGAGTCTTACTTGGTGCCTCATAAGTACTTATAGTGTCCCAATTTTGAGCATTTTCAGCTAGCAAGTCTAAGTACTCCATTGCTTCGTCAGGGTCTTCATTTTCAAAAGTTTCATTGCACTTCAATTCTACCATTTATCTATCTTTAGGTGTTAACCCTTCATAAAAATATGAAACCAATCTTCATGTTTCAAAACCATGATGAGGGCAAGTATTAAGTAAGTCCCGATACCTATCCCAACATTGGCCAAATGTTTCTCCTGGTTTTTGAGTGAAAGTGGTGATTTGTCTTTTGAAAGAGTTTGTTCTGTGAGATGGAAAAAACTTCTTTAAAAATTATTGTTGCATTTCATCCCAAGCACGAATGGATCCTGGTCTCAAATTTTGTAGCCATGTTTTAGCTTTATCTTTTAATGAAAAAGGAAAAAACTTTAATCTGATGGTGTTCATGCTACAATTTAAGTTATTATATGTGTTGCACACCTCCTCAAATTCCCTTAAATGCAAGTATGGATTTTCCAATTCTAAACCATGAAAAGAAGGTAAAAGTTGAATAATACCTGGTTTAAAATTAAAATGAGATGCATCAGGAGGAAAAACTATGCATGATGGTGCACTTGTTCTTGTGGGATTCATGTGGTCTCTAAGTGTTCTAGCACGGTTATTCTCATTATTCTCATTATGAAGTGATTGATTATCTTCTTCGGCCATATTTTCTGAAAATGATGAGGATACCCTACAAAGTCTACCACTTGATGTACGTGACCACACTCTCATGCACGTGTAGGAATAAAATAAAAAAAGAAGAAGAAAGCAAAAGAAGGAGGAAGAAAACAAAATAAAAAGAAACAAAAGAAAAGAAACAAAGTTATATACAAGAAAAGTGAAAAGAGAAAATAAAATAAATACTATAATTTATACAAGAACTTACCTCCCCGGCAACGGCGCCAAAAACTTGACACGACTAAAAGATTGATGTCTTCTCCCAAGTGCAGGAGTGTCGAAGTAATAAATAACCCGGCAAGACCGGGGTCGAACCACAGGGAGGTTAATTGTACAAATTATAAACAACAATTATAAAACAACAATAACAACAACAACAATAGTAATAATAATAATAATAATAATAATAATAATAATAATAATAATAAGAACAACAATAACAACAACAAGAATAATGGTGGTGGTGAAGATGAGTTAAAGAGGACATTGAGATTTAAAATTAATGTGAAGATTATACAATGATGAAAACAAATGTCAAGGTTAGAGGATACACTGATAGTATTAGAGATAAGTAAGGTATAAACTCTTTATTAATTATCAACATGATCATATTAATCATCTTATTTACATAACATCATACTTATAAATTTTATCAAGTATTCATGATGCTAACTTATGTTGACAACAAATTAAGTTCCTCTCATAATAACGATATTGGCCGAATACTACGAAGGATCATGTATTTGATGTACCAAGTGTTATACAACACAAATCTAGATTAACCATTTAACAAGTAAGGTATTAAGAATTAATAAGATAAAAATGATAAGACATGTTAATAGCAAGTTGTTTAGGATATAAGCATTGAAGTCCATATTGAGTTTACATTTGCTTATCCTAACACCATTAGTGAAACCTTTTCACATTGACATAATTAACTTAGCTAGACATTATGAAGGAGAAAAACTTATTGAAATAATATAAGAACATAAACATGATATAAGTTAACTAAGTATAGTAAAGGAAATGAAAAGCATGAACAAGAGATTAATGAAAGCAAAACTTAAGCATTACAAAAATATAAAGAGAGAGAGCAAGAACATGATCTTGATATGGAAAAAAAGATGCCCAAATGAATGGAAAATACCTCCTTTTATAGGCTAAAATTGAGAACTATTAATGTGGTAATTCATAATTGATGTAGTGGCCAACTATTGATTAGTGGACTCGGTGGATAGTATCACTCAAGCACTTTGGATAGCTGAAATGATATTGATGCAATCATAATTTGGCAAAGTGTTCTTCATGAAAGTTGTTGGAAATTATCTTTTCCTTCCACCACCAAATTTCAGATAATTAAGAGTTCTACAGCTCGAGATATGTCTAAAATAATGAGTAGTGCTGCTGGTGGACGTGGTGGATAGCCCTCATGCTCTTGTCTGTATGAACTCTCATTTCTACCATCTGAATTTGAGCTCGTCCTCTTCATGAAAGTTGTTGGAAATTGTCTTTTCCTTTTAACCACCAAATTTCAGATGATTTGGACTTCTATAACTCCAATTATGGGTAAACCTTTGAATAGTATTTGGGTTGGATTGCAAGACAGATTCAGACTTATCTCTTGTGACCAAAATTTGAATTTAAAAATGAAACATTTAGGTATTTCCACACCCATGAAAGTTGTAGGCCTATTTCTTATCTTTCCATCCATATAAATTAATATAAAATCCAAGATCTATAGCTCTAGACATGATCCGATGATTGAACAGTGTTCGAATTTTAAGTGAATCGGCATCTCCTTCATAAGCTTAGCCTTTTCTTTATCCTTTCACTTCCAATAGTTAATCACAACAATCAATCCTTTGAATTGTGAGAATACCTGCATTTAAAATGAGTATTTACTATAAATTAAAGGTATCTTATATTATCAGACTTGTTATTATAAAACATGCTCTAGTTAAGGAGTTATTGATACTTCAAGTGCAAAATGATTATATAAAGCCTTGATAAAAATGCACTTTTAAGTACTAATCAGAAAGAAAGAAAGGAGTTATACCACCCTCTTGATCATTAGAAACTAATTGATGAAATCAGAATAGGTATCAAAATATTTCAGTTTCTTTTTTGCGTTTTTTACTTCAAAATCAGCAATGATTTACATCCTAGAATTAGTGCATTGAATCTTTCCTAAATAAGAGTTTTGATTAGGCTATATAAACCCTTTACTAACCTAGCGAGAAGGAGGGAGAGGACAACAAAAGATAGATAAGAAAAACGCAAGAGAGGAAACCAGTAGGAGAGAAAAAAACATAGAACACAGTGAGAGTTTCTTTCTTGCATTCTTGCATTACATTGTGATCTAGAAGGCAAGTAGTAGAAGAGAAAGAAGAAAAGAAAAAGAAAAAAAAAGAAACCAGAAACAAGCAGGGACTGTCTTTTGGTCTTTGTTTTTATTTTTATGCATATAAAATCTACAGAATAGGGAAGAAAAAAGTGCAGAAAATCAGTAAAGAGGGAGGGATGAAGATTGCAAGATGAAACTCAGAAGAAGAACGCCAACAAAGAATAAGGGGGGAAAGTGAAGCAGACGGCAACACTGATCAACTAGCCAGCAAGCCTTCAAACATCATCATTGTCCTTTCGTTCCCAGGTCTATTCTTTTCACCTCTCACACCATGCATTTTTTTTTTTGTTATGTGTGTTGCACTATTCAAAGTGAATTTTAATTTAGTTGAATAGTAATGTGGTCTCTTTGCATGCATTTTGATTTGTTCATTGAGAGGACTGCACCTTTTTTTGTGTCCAGTCAAGTCACTTCCTTAGGCAAGTGACCCGGCCGAACTTACTGTTTTTGTTTTTTTTCTTTAAAAAAAAAAAGAGATTTATGATTTTTTGTTATATTTATTTTAAGGTCTGAATTTTTTTTATGTTGTAAAAAATATATCAATTTTGTATTTAGAATACCTAGTTTTTTACACAATGTGACAAATATACATATATATTAAAAAAAATATTTTCTTGTGCATTGCATACAGCCAATACCCTCACATGTTTTGAATGCTTTTTTTATACAAAAAATATTGGAAGTTTTGAAAATGTGTTTTCGCATAGATTTCTTAAACATAACAAAAATTATTTTCTTGCATTTTAGATTTTACAACATGTTTGTAAAACTCCAAAGGGAATTCAATATTCCAAAAAGTAAAAAATCTTATTTTCAGGAGAATTTATTTATTATTCATCGTTAATGTTTGGATAAAAAAAATCTCAAATGGATGAATATCCAAAATATTATTGGGAATAACTTGTTATTATTCACTATTAATATTTGGATAAAGAAATTCTAAGTGGTAAATATCTAAAATAATTTTCTAGGAATAATAATTAATCACACATCCTTGAAAGAAGCCTTGATTATAATCGAAGACATTTCAATTTTTTACTCCACGATTTATGAGCCATGAGAGTATGAAACACTAAGGCAAAAATAGGCTTTTAAAGCGCTCTGAATTTCCTTAGATTTCTAAATTTTATTCCTCCTCCTTGCGATTTACAAGTTACAAACTCTTGAAATACTAAGGAAAAAATAAGCTTTTAAAGCACATGGAATCTACTTGGATTTCTATCTTCATAAATTTAGTTTGAATCAAACTTAGAAAAACAAATAGGATTAGAAAACACCAACACCATAGCAATTATAAGGCAAACCAAATATCAAGCAGCTTACCTTAGGTAAGGCATATTAGAGGTGCTAATACCTTTCCTTTAAGCAACCAGTCCCTTGCCTTAGAATCTTTGAAAGACCAGTTAGGGTTCCTAGTAACCATAATACTAGGTGGCGACTCTCTTTTACACAATAAATAAAAAAAAACTGAAATCAATCGAGGGTCGTCATGCTTCGCCATGAGGGTGCGATAGTTTCGTTCTTGAGCCCCTGCATCTTTGTATACACTACCTCCTAGTGCCAACCCTCAACCTCTACCAGTTTTGAACTCCATTATATAGTCTCCTCTCCCTGTGGATCTTAATTTCTAACCTAAGAATCTTTGTGTAGTTTCACCTCTTTCACCTATGAATCTTCATTCCATGACAACCAGGTCTAAGAATGGTATTTCTAAAAGGAAGGCATACTCTGCCTCTGTATAGTCTATTGATCTCTCTCAAGTTGAACCTAGTTCCTTCAAGGCTGCTTCTATAGTTATTGAATGGCAATCTACTATGCAGGTGGAAATTAAGGCTCTTCATGCACAAGGCACTCAGGACTTGGTTTATTTACCACCTACTAAGAATCTTGTAGGTTGTATTGATGTAACCATATTATTCGATTGTTTCACCCACATTTACCTAATGTTTTGTCCATGTTTTATATGAAAAATGCCTTGATATTCTTTGTTTTATGTTTTGAAGGCATTTTTGGATGAAAAATACAAAAAGGAGTAAATTGGAGATAATTGGCAGATTTGATGTTCAGTCGATGTTTTGTGCGGAGCGTGATTTCTAGAGATCAAAATGAAGTGATTCCAGTGGCTCTAAAAAGCTAACATCCATACCTTTCTGGAAATGTAATGCAAGAAAAATACAAAGAGGAAGATCATGGAAATCACATCCTTCAAAGTCAAATCTCGTATTCTGCCACTGTTGACCTTTGTCCATTCAAAATTCCATATCTGGAGATATAGAAGTCCAATTGATGCAAACTCAATTTGTTTGGATTCCTGACTCAAAGGTCTAGAAACGCTCCAAGTTTCCGCCAAAAACGATGTCAGATGAGGGCGATATGATTTTTCAAAGATGACAATTGAATTCTGCCAGCAATCAGGTTTCGTGAAGAAATGAGTCCAAATTATGTTTCGAAGCTTCTAAACTATCATCCAAGTTATAATTTCAGCAATTTAGCCCCTCTAGTAAATCAATCTAGAAGGTCAAGAAAAGTAGCCACCAACCTCAATCCACCAACCTCAAATCACCAACCACAAACCAGCTGCAAGTTGGAATGCCGCCATTGTCAAAGAAGGAGGCTACAATGGTGGGTTGTTTGTGGTGACTACTAATGTCAAAGTTTGGCATGTTTGGCAGCCACCATTATTGATAAAGAAGCAAGAGGAGCTGCCATTGAAGCCTATATATAGACACCAAGAGAGCCAAGAAAGAAGGGGAGGGAGTGCAATAGAATCAAAGAAAGGTGGTAGCAACTAGAAGTGAAGAAACACAAACTCTCCTCTCTACATACTAGAAATAATGCTTTCTTTTATCTTTAAGAGTAGTTGTTCAATAGATATGCAAGGCTAAGCTCTTTTCTTGGTTGCAAGGACGCAGAAACTTTCAGATTTCAAGAACTGTGAGATTTATTCTTCATTTATTTTCAGTTTGTATTATGAATGAGTATGATTGTTTTCCTATGCATGTTTTCTATGATTGTTGTTGATAATTGCTAGAGCGGACTCTAAGTTATTATTGTGAACAATCTATTGCTAAGTTTGATATCAGAATCGGAGTTAGGGTATATAAACTTATGAAGCAACTAAGCTTGATAATTATGGCGGAACTACGTTATTAAACTTAGGGAAAACATTCGATCAAAGCAACACAAGCAGACAACTTGGTTGTTAAGATTAATGAATTTATCTAGATCTTAAGGCTGCCATTAGATTAAATCATTAGTGCGGACACTGTGATTATTTGTTGGTTAGGGCTAGTTATACGGCGGATCCATTAATTAACCAAAGTTAAGAAAAGATAAAAATTCAGAATATAAACTGGAGTTTCGTTTTAAGGATCAGTTCTGATTTCTGTAGGTGGATGTGTGCTTGTGACCAAGGTTTGTTTTCTTGATAAATTTCAGTTTTAATTGATCGTGTTCACTAGTTTAATTTCTTCCATATTTTAGATTATCACAAATCAAAACCCCCCAATTGCATAACGTATAGCATAAAAATCTGAACTAAATCTTCCTCGTGGGATCGATCCCTTGCTTGCTCTATACTATCTTGTGTGATTTAAGTGTAAGGGTAATTAATTTGTGCGACCGCGACATCGCAACATGTATATAGATCTATTGAATAAAAAAGAATGCAGATGGAGCGATAGCCAGACATAAGGCGCAATTGGTGGCTAAGGGCTTTAATCAAAAGAAAGGTATTAATTATGGTGGGACCTTCAGTCCTCTAGTGAAACTTACCACTATTTGTTTAGTCATTGCCCTTGCAGCTCAATTTAATTAGTCTTCAAGGCAACTAGATGTTAAAAATGCATTTTTGCATGGTATCCTTCATGGGGAGGTTTATATGACTTAACCCAAAGCTTTATAAGGAAGCTTCATCCTTCTGACTTTGTTTGCAGACTAAGAAAGTCTTTGTATGGTCTAAAACAAGCTCCTCGTGCTTGAAATGAGAGATTTACTAGTGTTTTTTTTTTTTTACCAAGTTTGGGGTTTCAATCATCTCTTGCCGATCTTTCTTTATTTGTTTAGCACTCTTCTCTTGGCACTGTGGTCTTGCTACTATATAGATGATATCATTCTTACAGACAGTCATTCTTCTCTTCTTACATCAATTATTGAAGCCTTTACTCAGGAATTTGATATGAAAGATTTAGGCCAGTTGAATCATTTTTGGGGCTGCATATTTCTTATCTATCTTCTGGTCTGTTTATGTCTCAAACTAGCTATATCAAGGAATTACTTAATAGGCTTGATTTACAGAATTCAAAGCCGTGTGTTACTCCTTGTATTCCTCACCATCACCTGCTCAAGGATGCTGACAAGCCTTATTCTCATCCACAGCAATACAGTAGTATTGTTGGAGCCTTGTAGTATCTCACCTTCACAAGGCATGATATTGCCTTCTCAGCGAATTAAGCTTGTCAATTCATGCATAATCCCATGCACTCTCATGTTGTAGTAGTAAAGAGAATCTTGCAGTATCTCAAAGGTACCTTTGATTTTGGACTTCATTTTCAGTCTGGTCTTCTTAATCTGTAGGCTTATAATGATGTTGACTAGGCTGGTGATCCAAATGACAGACGATCTATCTCGGGTTTTATTGTTTACTTTGGCTCAAATCCTATTTCTTGGGCTTTTAAGAAATAACATATTGTTTCTTAATCCTCTATTAAAGCTGAATATCAAGCTCTAGCTATTAATGCTGCAAAACTTGCCTGGATTCGCTAATTGTTCTGTGACATTCATATCTCTTTACATTTTCCTCCTTTAAACCATTATGATAATATCTCTGTTATTCTCTTGCTTCCAATCTAGTGTTCCATTCAAGAATAAAGTATCTCCATATTGATTATCATTTTGTTAGAGAACGTGTTATCAAAGATGATTTACTAGTCTAGTGTATCTCTTCTGTGGATCAATTTGCTGACATCATCAATAAAGGTCTTTCCATTCCTTTATTTCAGCACTATTGTTCCAATTTTATGCTTGGCTCCTCCAAGTCTATGATTGAGGGGGAATATAAAAATATCAAAGGACTTACTTAGTCTTGCCACATGTTAAGAGATTAGATAATAAAATGGTTAGAATGTTGTTACTATTGTTAGACAATTAAGAAAGTCTATTAGCCCTGATTAGTGAAAATAAAAAGAGGATAGATAACGTAAACAAGCTTCCGACTATAGATATATATAAAAGATATCAGATAGTGTGAAACAGATTAATCAAGAAATAATACAAAAGTTTTCTTCTCTCTATCTGTTTAGCAGAAATTCCCTCTACTTCTCTTTATTTCTTTATTTGTTTCTGTGTAAATTTTGCTACTTTTACAATTATGAAAAGCTTGATCGTCTGTTGACAACTTATGTGTATAATTGTTAAATCTGACTTTGTCGGGCAAATTGATTCAAAAAACCAATAATGTAAATGGCTTTGAATTTGTAATCAAATCATATAAGCCATCGATTTATTTAAAACTTAAATCACCATGAAAATAAAATAATTGAACCTGTACAAGATCCAATCATCCACAACACAAGCACTTCGCCAAGTTGTCTCTATAAGATGGTAAAATAGAGAACTAAACAGAACATGTAACATCAAGCTACATCGTCCTTGTGGTTGTCTGTAACGTCCCAAGAACCTAGCACGCAACTGAACAGCTTCTAGGTCCACAAAGACATTTCCAGTCCAATGAGCTCGGGCGTAGAAATTTGCCCATTGAACAGTCCCTGTTAAAGATCAATCCAGAAATTGATTTATCACCGCCTACTATTCTTGAGTTTCTCAGAAGCCTCCAACTAAACATTCAGGCATGCTTGTTGACTGAGATTTTTCAACACTTACCGTTCTTGAATTATGCAGAAGGCTCCAATTAAACAATGAAGAATAATATATTTGTTTTTGGGCTTTCAGAGAGTTTCAAAAAAAATTTGAAAATTTTTAATGTGTTTAATGATATACAATTAATTCTTTTTTTAATGCTGTTGAATAAGTAAATTGTAGAGTCATCAACTGAGAGTAAAAGTGTAAAATTTTACTTTCTATATCCTAGAGCTCCTAAATCAACATGTTTCCTACTCAAAATATCCTCCTCACTGTTCGGATAGTCAAAACCCTTGGCTAAATGCATTAAATGTTAGTCTATCATGACATGTTGTCAATTTAAGCAGTTTTTTTACTCACGGCACTAGCCATGTGTCTATCATGACAGTAAGGGGGAGGGAGGGAGGTGTTTTGGTGCAGGTTTCAACATTTATGTGGATTTAATCTCGTTATTCTAAAACAAGTTATCCAACTGTTAGCAAGAAGAAAAGGATGAATGATACTGTATATAACTGAACTTACAAGATTTCAATTATTTGTATCATTGAACTTTTTTTTAATAAAATAGATTTAATTAATTCAATTCATTATGTTCATTGCAATAAATAAAGTTTTCTAGCTGCCATAACCTGGATATATATTTTAATAATAATTTTCAATGAAAAAATAACTGGCCATTCATTCATCCGACTAGAAAAAGGGCCAATGGGTTTGCTCTCTCTGTGGTCTCAGGTTCGAGTCCTTGGTTGCTCATATGATGGCCACTGGAGGCTTACATGGTCGTTAACTT
>NW_011502625.1:0-18274 GCF_000495115.2 Populus euphratica
TTAATTGACCAAACCCTTAACCTCACCCATTTCTCGGCTAAAATTTACCCTTCCACTTATTACAACCACCATTTTCTCCTTTAGCACCATTGATAAGTCCACAACAATAACAAACAATAATAGAAAGCATAAAAAGAGAAAAAAAAAAGGAAAAAAAAGACAAGGTAAGAGAAAGATAAGCCAAAATCTTTCCTGATGTCGATATCCCTCCTTAGATGAAAGTGCATCTCACCATTTATATATAAATGAAGAGCAAAAGGAGTCGCTCTGGATTTGCAAAAACACATGCTCAAACAGCAACGATGTGGGGTCTCATGTGCTAGTAGTAGTGGCAACATGTTAATCCACGCCCCAACATTGTTCAAAACCATCGCTACCATTCTAGAAGTTTTTTGGTCAATCCCAACCATTCTTGAAGGTTTATTTTGAACCCATATGAAATTTTAAACAATTTTAAATGTTATTGAAATTGCATTTGTTATTTTTAATGTTTGTTATTGATTGTTATTTTGTTGTAGATGATTATTGAGAAATATTTGTAGAGTTGAGGTCCATACCATTGTGTGACAACCTTAAGGGTATGATATCACCAAAGATTTATTTTTAAGCTGAAGTACCATTAGAATAATGAACCTGCATTGGAGCTAGGAGGTTGAGTTATAAGAAGTTTATCCTAGGTGTAATGGTTTGACCTTAAAATTTAAATTTTTTGTTTTGTTTTTGTGTATGTTTAATTTCAAACAAAGAATAAAAATTGTGTCGATGAGCTTTTATTAATTTGTTAATGTTTTGATTAAATTTATTGTAGCAGTTCCAATAACATGTTTCTTAGTTTTAGGTGACAATGGAGGCCTATCACAATGTTTTTAACCTTAAAACAAGTTTTATAACAAGTTGACAAGTATTTGTCAAGTTAGGATCAAATTTTAATCAAAGCTTGGGTTTAAATATTTAGATCAACATGTCTCCCATAACGAAGGGACTAATGTATTTCTAGTATAATCTCTAAACTTGAAAACATGTTAAAAAATACATTAATGATTTGTCAAGTTAGTGACAAGCTTTGTTTATAACTGTACTTTAACGATTTTTGATCAATAAGTCTCCTAGTTACGAGACTTAGTATTCTGTTCAACTTAGTATAAGTGCATGAGTCTTCTGAGTAGAGGCGAGCAAGAAATTTAAAAAATCGATTAAACCAAGAAAATCAAAAAAATTAACTGAAAAAACCGAACCAAGAAGAAAAGAACTTAACCAATTAGAAAATCCAAAAGAATTTCCAGTTTAGTTTGGTTCTGATTTTAAATGCTTAAAACCAATTAAACCAAAATAAATCGAACCGATTCAACCACATAACTCACTAAAACAAATAGTATAAATAGTCACTAACTAAACCCTAAACCAACACACACCCGCGGCGGCCCCCTTCTCTTTGCCTCCCTGCATCTTAATTAATTCTCCATCGCATTCTCTTCTCTCCTTTGCCACAAATTCAGCAGCCCCTCACCCCTCATTTTTTCTCTTTGCCTCCCTACATCTTAATTATTTCTCCATCACATTCTTTTCTTAACAAATGTATGAACTTTAGCAGCCCCTCACCTCTCATTTTTTCTCTTAGCCTCCCTGCATCTTAACTATTTCTCCATCAAATTCTCTTCTCTTCCTAGCATATTTATTTTTCTAAAAACACTAATTTGAGCCCTCATTTGGATCCAACTCTCTCACTATGTACAAATCTGTTTTTTTTGTTCTCTTGATTAATCTTTAATTTTTTATTTTTCTTGATATTTTGTGGATTTTTGTTTTTTTTATTATGTTGTAATTTGAGACTACGGTTGTAAACTGAAACAAGTTCTTGAAAAATAAAAATGAGATTTGATTTTTGGTTTTACTAGTTTTTGAACAACGAAAACAGAACTAAATCAAACCAAAACCAATCAATTTAATTGGTTTTAGTTTAAATTTTAAATTTTTAAAAATAATAATTTTAATTTAATTATTTTTTTTAAATAAAAATTAAACTGAACCGAAAATATAAATAATAGCAGGGATCGACAAAACGGGATGCTAATTCCGTTGAACACGGCATATACAGGGAGTGTTAAAATCTGTTTCGTTCCTTAATAAATTGCTGAGGAAGATTGAGATGCACTCTCGAGAAATAATTGGGAATTACTAGCAGGACACACATGGAACGCCTTAATATACGGTTTAACAAACCTAATTATGTTGAAGTTTTAATTTGTCAACCTAAATCTTCAGTTGATTAATTTTATCCTTCGTCCCATTATCAAGGCTTCCGAAGATCAATTTTTGGATCTCTAAGCAACACTGACTTGAGATTGAGAATGCCCAAATGAACCAAAAATAACAACCGATCACAATTCTAGCTTAATTAATTGGTAATAACTTGCTTGCTATTCTTGAAAAGGTTAACTAATCCATCTAACCATACCCATTGAGGATTTTTTTTTTCACATGCTTTTTAAAATTTTTAACTCCCGTGTACTTTTATAAATTTAATTTTTCTTTTTTTATGTTATTTTGCTATTTTTAGTACAAAACTAGTTTAATTTTACATGTGATTAGTACTTAAAAGTATATTTTTATCAAGATTTTATATTATTATTTTGCACTAGAAGCATCAAAACTCCTTAACTAGATCATATTTTATAATAACAAGTCTTATAATATAAAATAAATTTTATTTGTGGTAAATGCTCATTATAAATATAGGCATATCTCACAATTCAAATGACTAATTGTTTTGATTAACTATTGAAAGTAAAAGGATAAAGAAAAGACTAAACTTATAAAGGAGATACCGATTCAATTCAAATTTGAATATTGTTCAGTTATTGGGTCATATCTGAACCTATAGATCTTGAATTTCAGTTTGGTTTATATAGCTAGAAAGATAAGAAATAGGCCTATAATGTTCATGAATAGTGAAAGACCTAAATATGCTATTTTCAAATTCAAAGTTCGGCCACAAAAGAGAAGTCAAAATTTGTCCTGCAATCCAGCCCAAATATTGCTCGAACTTTTACCCATAGCTGGAGTTATAAAAGGTAACATGATGCTAAATTTGGTAGGTGGAAGGATAAGATCATTTCTAATAACTTTCATGAAGAAGACCTGCTCAAATTCTGATGTTAGCTATTTCATCCATATAAGAGCTTGAGGGTTATCCACCACATCTACCAGAAGCAATACTCAGTATTTTAGACATATTTTAAGCTTTGATGATCCAAATGCTATGAAATTGATTGAAGGTTAAGATAATTTCCAACAACTTTCATGCATAACACTTTATCAAATTTTGATTACAATAATGTCATTTCAGCCAGCTAAGATGCTTGAGTGTTATTGTCCACCAAGTTCATTAAATCAATAGTTGGCCACTACATTAATAATCAATTACTAAATGAATAGTTCTGAATTTTAGCCTATAAAAGGAGGCATTTGTCATTTATTTAGGCATCTTGATTTTCATATTAAGATCATGTTCTTGCTCTCTCTCTTTATATTTTTGTAATGCTTAAGTTTTGCTTTCATTAAGCTTTTGTTTATTATTTCTATTTCCTTTACTATACTTAGTTAACTTATATCATGTTTATGTTCTTATATTGTTTATTTATGTTTTTGACTAAACAAAGAAAAGTCAATCACAACTCTGAAATCTTTGAAACTTTCAAATAGGTAAGTATCAATATACTTTTATTAGATGCTATTAAACAGGTACCTTTTATGCTAAATTTTTAAAATATCTATGCATTATGAAGAGAAAACTAAATGAAAAAGAAAGCCCTTTTAGCTGACCAAGTAAGTGTCATTCTTTATAACAATAATGCTTTGAAATACAAAGACCCTGGTTGTCCTTTATAATCTTCAACCGACATCGTTGTTATGAGAGGAACTTGATTTGTTGTCAATATAAATTAGTATCATGAATACCTGATAAAATTTGTAAGTATAGTATTATATAAATAAGATAATTAATATGTTCATGTTGATAATTTATAAAGAGTTTATACTTTGCTTATCTTTAATACTATTAATAGATCATCTAACCTTGACATTTATTTTTATCATTGTTTAATTTTCACATTAATCTTACATCTCAAAGTCTTCTTTAACTCATTATCATCACCACCATCATCATCATTGTTGTTGTTGTTGTTATTGTTATTGTTGTTTATCTAGTTCACCCACTTGTAGTTTGACCCCAGTCTTATTGGGTTATTTATTACTTTGACACTATTGTACTTGAGATAAGACATCAACTTTTTAATTGTATTAGCAGGCTTAAGCAAAATCATGATATTAATGTTTTTTCTATTATCAAGAAAATTTTATTTTAACCACAAATTAAAATTTTATATAGGTGGTGCATTCAATGAAAATATACTCAAGAATTACATGTAATAATAAATAATAAGAAATTTGTATTTTCAAGAAAAGATTGATTTAGGAAGGTAAGATAAAGATGCATATTAAAATATATGGATTACAAGAATCTCTTCAATTATTTTTTGTTAGAAGACAAATAATTTTAACTCAATTGAAAAAAAAAACAATTGTAGCATAATTCTTGCTTTTCTAATTACTATATTTTTCTCAACAAAAAAATATTTTTGTCACATGTTTTTAATTTGATTAAAGATGAAAACAATTAGAATAAATATAGATATTTTTTCTCATTTAATATTAATGAGCAAGTTATTATTAAAATCATGTATATTGTACTAATACATAATGTAAAAATAGTTTATTCTTCTTAAAAATATTAAAATTGTTTTTTTATTAGGATCACTCTTTCTACTTTCTAATAAAAGGAATGATAATTAAATTAATGATTTGTTAAGAATTTAAACTGCTTGTTTTTCAAGTAGAAAATATATATTTCTCAAATCTAAATTCATTTTCCTTATCCATGTGTCTCTTAATTATTTAGTGAAAGTATCTTTTTAAATGGAATCACTAGTTAAAAATATATATTTCATGATTCATAAAGTAAGTTGTGTGTGTATATATCAAAATAAAATGTTCATATTTTGTATATGATTGAAGGCTAATAAAATAAAATAAATGTGATAAAATTATATCAAAATTTAAATATCATTGTAAACAATTTTTTTTAATTACAAAAGAAAAAAAAAATTTAGTTTTAAAGCCTAAACCTAACATAAAAAGGTCATGTGAGCTCGGGCTTGTAGGCTAGGTCCATGCGCCTAGCTTTTTTTTTTAAATAAATAAAAAATAATTTACACCTAGCTTTTTTTTTTTTTAAATAAATAAAAAATATTTTTTTTTTTTTAAAAAAATTTTAGATAACATATTATTTGTCAATCCAAATCTTGACCAGTAGGAATGACTAAAAAATTAGGCTAGGGTGTTTTTTGATTCAAACTTATATTTTCAATTTATTTTGATATAATAGGCATAATAAGCATCCTATAAATATCAATAAATTAATTTTTTAACTTAAAACATTCATAAAATTATTCAAACATAAAATCAAAATGAAAAAAAATTTGTATCTTGTAAGATGAAGGCTAAAAGCCACTTGTTAAACACTTTTCTCGTTGAATAAAATTTTTTGACAGTAAACTTGATTATTTTAATTATTAAATTCATCCCAATCAACAACTCTCTTTCTAGTAGTATTACTATTTTCTTGTTAGTTTTTCTCTTATATCTCAAAATAATGTGGGGACTAAAATACAAACAATATAAATATTTATGTCAAAATAATTTGGTGTATGTACTATAATTCCAAGCCTAATTTTATCTAGAAGAATGTAATTGAAAAAAAATAATTAAAAATAACAAGGTGCTTAGATGTTTTAGGTAATTTTCCAACTAATAAAATAAAAATTATTATTTAAAAATTTACAAAATAAAAATTTATTATTAAAAAAGGAATTTAAAAGTCGCAAGATAAACTAGAAAAGGTAATTTCAATTAAGCTGAAAATTGGTTTTGTCAGCTTAACTTTCCTTTTCACCTTTTTAAGGGCATTTTAATAATTAATGAATTTTGGGTCTCTTAAAATAGAAAAAAAAATTCACACTATTCTCACTGTTATTGTTATTTCTACCCTATAATTTTATGAAATGAATATAATAACTCTCTTTAGTCTTTCTATTTTCTCCTAAATCCAATTTTAAGAATAATTATATATCAAATTAGACATTGGGTTTTGATACACGCATATATATATATATAATACGAAATGATTTTAACATTATAATTGAGGCTAATATCTTGTATCAAATAATGGCGTTAAATATATTCATATTTATTAAATTATTTATATTTGTGTACAAATTTCAACTCAATCAAGAAATTAAAACCAATCTTGAAAAATATTTAGAGTTCAATTTAGTTTACAAGAAATAATTTTAAATATTGTGAGATATGGCCCCACATGACAACTTAAATAAGAAATGGAATTTAAACATGAGCAAAGGTGGTTAATGCTCCTGGCCGGTGATTAATTATTTGTTGACCTTTCAGCTTCACGTGGGTATCCATCCGAAAGGGATTATATATATATATATATATATATATATATATTATTTCAACTTCTTCAGCGCAAAGGCATGAAAATGGAGGCAGCGTTGCTAGTCGGCATAGTCGCTGTGTACAGTGGACAGCCAGCCTGTCTTCACTCATACACAGAACAGAGTTAGGAATGTGGCCTCAAAATACAAAAAAAGTTGTTTTGATCTGGTCCGCCAGCTCCTCTTGATTCCACCTCTGTACTGTACTCATCAATCATCAACCCAAAACAACTTAAAAACCTTTCAATAATGAAAAAACAAACATAATAACGATTAAAACCCTTAATAATGTAATAAAAATGAAAATGATTTTTTAATTAAATTAATTATATTTTATTATTTTAAAACTTTTTAATGAGTTAATATCAAAAATAAATTTTAAAAAATAATTATTTAAAAATATTTAAAAATAAAAAACACTAAAAAAAACAATTATTACATGCTCAAAGAAAATCCTAGTCACATAATAGGATACATCTCTTACCTAGTACTCACCTGATCCTCGACACACAGACTTGACCTTGATTTGATCCTAATGTCCTAATCCTAGCCTAACTTTGGCTAAACTCCAGCACCATAAACCCTGTTACAACTTGACCACTGAGCGCTCCAAACCAAAATCTAGTCCAAGACTCAAGAGCCTCATGCTCTTGCTTCCAATCCCAACTTGACCCTCGACCCTCGAGTACATCGAACTCAATCCTCACCCGATCCTTGGTATGTAAACTTAAACCACGAGTGCCTTCGACTCAAAGTGTATTTGTTTTTTAGATAGTTTTTATGGTTGAGGTGTAAATAAAATTAATTTTAAAAAATTGTTATGATAAATTATTTTTAAATAAAAATAAATTATAAATATTTGGTTAAAAGTATTATAGAAGTTGTTGTTAATTATAAAATTATCAAAAATGACATTAATTTATTTATTTCATTGTATCATACAGCTAACATTATCAAAATAACAACTTAAAATATATATTTTAATCTACCAAACTGAGAAAACTAAAAAAATTAATAAAAAAACCAAACCAATAAAAAAACCAATTAAAATATTTAAAAAAATATATAATTCAATTCAGTTTTTAGTTTTGATGTGCCTGAATCGATCAATTTAAATTGAATTGAACTGGTTTAATTTAGAAATGAAAAAACAAAAAAAACCAACCCATTTCCTCTCTTTCCCCCAAAACTCCAACTTGAAACTTGAAATTTAAAATCCCACTAAAATTAAAATTTTTTATTCAATTTTAGAGATTAATTTATTATGAGGTTAAGAAATTTGATAAAAAAACTACAATAGTGGTGGATTCTGACAGCAATGGTGGATTTTGATAGTGATAATGAGGGAGGTGATAAAAATGGAGATAAATAAAAAAAATAAAATTTTACTAGAGGTTAAATTTAACTATTGATAATAAAAAAATTATATTTGTTATTGTTGTTGTTTTCCTTGCGTTTTATTTTTTTTTAGCAGAGCTAATATTCATATTTTTTCTGAATATGTATCTAACATTTGATATTAATAATGTATGTTTTTTGAGAATTTGATATTGATAATCGTATGTTTTCTGAAAAGATAATATGACTTTCTTTCCTTTTTTTTTTATTATATTAATAAGGTTTTTGTGGAAATAAATTTAATGTTGAGTTAAAATACATTTCAATCACAAAGAAAAAAAGCCATAGTGTTCAGTTTTGAATCTCAAAAACAAAACTAAAACTAATTAATTTAAATTAATTCAAAATTAATTTAATTTTTTTTAGTTTAATTATTTTTTAAAAATAAAAATCTAACTGAATTGAAAATAATGACTATGTGAAACCCGTCGATTTTTGCACTCCACATATTACCCCTTCTCTCCGGCTACCTTTCTTTTTCCGGTTGTGCTTTCTTTTCCTGGCTCTGCATTTTTCTCCTCATTTTTTTTTTTTTCAAAAAACAACATTCTCAGCTATATATATATTGTGGACAGGGTTTATTGCTTTTGAATCTCTTAAAATGCAAAAGCAGGTTATTAATGCTATTTACGAGCTTGATATCTTTTGCAGGTGGGTGCTGCTTTGTATGAGCTTGATTTCTTTGGTAGTGCTTTTTCCGAGCTTGCTGTGTAAACGCAGGAAATGCATGGTCCCTCCATTGTTACCAAACAGGTGTTTATTGTGGTCGGTCTAAAACGCAGAAGTCACATCCTCGGGGGTCCTTTCCTTATCTAACATGTAGACACGTTCCCACCTGACAACTAGCCCCGGGACTCAACCTCACCTAGCCCTCGGGCCTTTGAGACTTTCCAAACCTAAATAGTTATCTTTTTTTTTAGGTTTTAAAAACGTTTTTTTTTCTTAATAATTTTTTTAATATTTTTTTATCATTTAATACCATTCGATGACGTCGATCCTAACACGTCCCAGGCGCTTCATTAGGCACGATCCTGCCCGTTACTTGATGCTTGAACTCGATATATTGATATTGAAAACCAGTTTTGGAAACTTTTGAAAACCATTTTTCTATTCTAAAAGTTTTCAAAACGTGTTGCCTTTTTCAAGTCAAACAAGTTTTCATATCCTATTTTTTAAAACACACACCAAAAAAAAAAAACCAAATATAATATATAACAAATTCTTATTATTTCGGATTTTGATATTTTGCACTCCTTCCACTCCACCAAGAAAGTCTTTCTTCTCTTGTTTAATTATCAGAAAAATACATGTAACTTTTCAGAATTAAAAAAAAGGTTAATTATCTTATTCTACTACTTTGCCATTTATTGAAGTTAAACTTTCTCATTTTACGTTCAGCCATGTTTAATATGTAAGGACAAACGTCATGAATATAATAAAAATTAGATGAGTTACCACATTATTTAATGGTTTTTCTTTTTTTTTTTTAATCTAAAAAGTCAAACATAACTTTCTTTCCTAATCGAGGGAGTATATTTTTATTAGCATGTTCTAAAAAGTATTTGAAGCTTTTAACAATCAAAACAAACCTAGATACAGGTTACGAATCTAGCTAGTTGTGGTGTGCTGGTAGAGGCTTACATTTTCCTTCGAAGCTTAATTCGCTTGTTGGCAATAATATATACAGTACGCCCAAGAAAGCAATAAAAATAGAGAGGAGAGGGAGAAGAACTCAGGTAGGGGAGGTGCCAAAAAATAGAAGATATAATAGGACGGCCGGTGGATAGCATATGCAGACAGATCGCTAGGTAAGATAGTTCGTTAGGTTAGACAAGGAAACCTTTGTCTCAGTTTGTATTTTTGCTGTTGTAATTATTCCTTACTCAGATTATTCAGTTACTGGTTTGTTCCATGTGTGTGTAGTTTACTATTTTTGTATTATTTTTTTTAATGTGATATTTGTTAATCTTACACGTAATTTTCATGATAGATCGTCGTCAACCTATTTATAGATTTATAATCTCTTGATCATTATTTTATTTGTTCGTTGTTTCTTCGAAGGAAGAGAAACTGCAACTAACATTTAATCATGAACTAAATAACAACGTCACTAATAAATTTGAAACCCTAAACTAGGTTTGAACATTTTTATAGCAAAGGAAAGGGATAATTTCAAAAAATTCTAATTAGAAAAAAGAGAGAGGAATAATAGAAAAGGTTGTAAAAAACAAAACTATAAATTGTGATAAGTAAAAGAAAGCATTAAGATTAAGATAGCCAAAAACTATAGATGAATTGCATAATAAATTATGTGTACAAGAATGATCGTCGTTACAAGTTATTGGATAATTTATTTATATTATTACAAAGATAGAGTTGCATATAAATTTAAAATTCTAATCCTATACAAATTATCTATAATAAATAAGAGTTTTACAATTTAAATCATGGTACAACTCGTACTCTCCTTTTGCGCTTATCTTTGTGGTAATTGGATGTGTTCTTATTATACTACAATATCCTGAAATTTACTTGTTAAAGACTTCTATTTTAAATAGGATCAATTATTACTCTAAACCCTTTATTTAAGATAGATGAAGGAATATTGAATTGTTTTTATGCTCAAATTAATGGACAAGTCGATCAAGGATGACATGAGAAAACAAACATTGCATTGATGAAGTTAATATGTTTGCCATCTAACCAATTTCAAAATGAAGCATTGTTTGGCTTTGATGCAATCTTTGGACTTATAAGCCATCTTTACTAATACAGGGTCATCATGATCACTCATCTTTGTCCTAAAAAGGATTTCATCCCTGCCAATCTTTTTGATTGCATCATAACCATTCATTTATGTATCAATCCGGTTTTTCAAGTCCCAAACAACACTAAATGTTTTTTTTTTTACTTGACACACATCATGCCAGTAATTGTCAAACCTGTTTCCTCATATCATCAAGATGCAATCCATACATCAATAACATTCAACATTTTATTTAAAAGTGAATCTTACATAAACACATAATATTATATTTGTATGATTAGAAGTTCACATTATAATATACATACATAGACATGAGTTTGCATTCCTATCCTACTAATAGTCATCATGAATTTAAACAAAACAATCCAATAAAAGTTATACATTTAATACATTGATTCATATAAAATACATCGTGATTTAGGATGCAACTACATGATTCCTTGCAAAAGTAGGTTCCCATGTATCGGGTTTCCTAGGCATCTCGTTGATGTGACGTCCCTGCTGCAGTACAAAACATTTAAGAGAATGCAATTGCTTATTAATAATAATGATAATTAAATGGTCCTGCAGATTAATGAAACATTAACATTATTCCATGTTTGGTGCATGATATTTATAGTTTTTTTTCATGTACTTGGTATACACAACTTATAGTACATATAGATGCACCAATTCTTGCAATCAACCATAATCTTAAACCTAGTTATCCTCTCAAGGCATCATTTGCTAAGGTTAACCGTTCACTCACCCTGATCATCCACTTTGGATGCCTTTAGCCGAAGTTACTCAATTATTTGTCCCGGTCATCCCTTTAGATGCCATTAGCCGAGGCTAATCAGTTGTTTTTTCTGGTCATCCATTCGGATGCCATTAGCCTAAGCTAGTCAGTCGTTTGTCCCGCTCATCCCTTCGAATGCCATCCTTTTGGATGCCATTAGCCAAGGCTAATCATTCCTTTGTCCCGGTCATCTCTTCGGATGCCATTAGCCTAGGCTAATCAGTCGTTTGTCCCGGTCATCTCTTTGGATGCCATTAGCTGAGGCTAATCATTTCTTTGTTCTGGTCATCTCTTCAGATGCCATTAGCCGAGGCTAATCATTCATATAACTTGGTCATCCCTTTGGATGTGACACGACGAAAAGATTGATGTCTTCTCCCAAGTGCAGGAGTGTCGAAGTAATAAATAACCCAGCAAGACTAGGGTCAAACCACATGGAGGTTAATTGTACAAATTATAAACAACAATAATAACAATAATAACAACAATAATAACAATAACAACAACAACTATAATAATAATAATAGTAGTAGTAGTAGTAGTAATAATAATAATAAAGAAAGAGAAGAAGAAGAAGATGATGATTTCTTTTGTGCTCAATGTATCAACACATAATTATGGGGCTTTTCTTGGAAGAAAACAAAATTTTTGTTCTAATGTTTAAGGTTAACTTCCTTGGGTTGGGATTATTATTTTTGTCTTTTTTTTTTAATGTATATACATATAATTTAAAAATATCATGCATCTTTAACCCATGTAATGAGCTTTCAGCTAATGACTCCCAGACCAGTTGGTATTAGGGCATTAGGTGTTAAGACACCCCTACGAGCTTAGTAACTCGGGTCGCAGATACTGATATGTAGATAGTGCAATGTTTGATTCCTTTAAGCTTTTCTCCTCAACCCATGTAACAAGCGTTGGGCCAATAGCTCCCAAGTCAGTTGACTTTAGGGTATTAGGTGTTAAAACACCCCTTCGGGCTTAATTGCTTAGGTTAGGGAGGCTACGAAACCAAACTTATCTACATTTTTATTATCATCATTTTTTTTTTCTTTTTTTTTTTTTTTTTTTTTTTTTTTTTTTTTTTTTTTTTTTTTTTTTTTTTTTTTTTCTTTTTAATTATATACAATCCCTTTCCCTTAGTTGTTACCTTTAACAAAAGAACATAAATAATGTAATAATCCAATATGCAACCCACAATCATATGTTAAAGTGTGTGTGTGTAAATTAAGGTTTAAGAATACATGTTAAATAAGTATATGAGCAGAATTAAGTGGTAACAATACGAGAGTTTGTAAACCTGAATATTTCAGGAAGTATTATAATAGACCTTGTTAAGAATGGTTACTAAGATGCGTCTCAAGAGTCACTTTAACAAAAGAACTCCTTTACTCTGCCATCCTAGTAACAACAATTATGCACATGCTTTATGAAATGAAAAACAATTTTTTTTTTTATCAACTACTACCCTCTCCCCCCAACCAAAACGAGACATTGTCCTCAATGTTCTAAGGTAGAAAGATAGAGTATAAAAGATATCACCTGAAATAACGAACACTGACAAAACCTGAAACACACTGAAACAAAAATAAGAAATAACAAAACACAATAATAAAACCAAAAGACATAAACATTCACAAATGAAGGCTCAAATCCAATCTAAGCTTTTTACGGCTTTCCTTAGATGACCAATTTATGCGACTCATGGAAGGATCAATCACAGGAATGAAAGATTGTAGTTGGTCAATCAATTGTTCAGCAGTAGCAGCAGAGATTATGATTTGTCGTGCAGAAGATGTTAGAAATTCCTGTTCCACAGCATGATCAAGAAAAGACAACAACTTATCATAATAACCATTAACATTTAACAAACCTATGGGTTTATGGTGAATGTGCAATTGAGCCCAAGAGGAAATATGAAAGATCTCTTCCAATGTGCCTAGACCACCTGGTAAAGCAATGAAGGCATCAGCATGGTTAAACATTGCATTCATTCGAGCCGACATTGTGGAGACCTGAAGTTCCTCTCCAATTGTTTTTCCAATGATGTCCCCTTGTGCTAAAGCTTCGGGGACGACCCCCAAAACTTGACTACCTCCTAAAAATGCAGCTATTGACACACCTCCCATTAACCCAAGACTGCCTCCCCCATACACTAAATGAATCTTTCTCTCAGCTAGCACCTGACCAAGATGATTTGCTGATTCTAAAAACTCCTTTTCTTTCCCAGGACTAGATCCACCGAAAACACAAATATTTCTTATATGATGACCTGAGGAACTTGTAATTTCTACACACTTCTGTATTTGTTGAATGTGTGGGTTGAGTAGAAATGAAAGGAAGGAAGGGAGGGTTTTATAGATGAGAAATTAGAAAGGCAATCATACCACCTATATATAGGCCAGCTAGAGTCTCTCTCACACACTCTCTCTCTCTCTCTCTTTATTTATTTATTTATTTACTTTTGAAAAAGCATGTGTATGTACAGGTGGTTGTGATTGTGGCTCACATCTTCCCTTGGTTTTACGTCTAAGAACGGCTTAAACGCCCTCTGTGGGTCGGGGATAGGCTTCCTATCCAGTTTTCTTAAAAACTGGCAAACAGGGTCTTTTTTAGTCAGATTTCCAAGACTAAATCGATCATGTTCTTTATGAAATAGTGACCATAAATCATGAATTGCACAATGCACATCTCCACTAGGATACGTCTCAAGAGTCAATAGAAGATTATCTAAAGACTCCTTACTCAGACCATCCTTAATGAATTGTATTTTATCTTCAAGGCTTATAGATACCATTCCTAAAGAAAGACATTGTGTATTACAAGTCCATCTAGCACATCGATGATAGACTTTCAGTAGTTTTGCATGACGTTTCTTTGCAAAAGTGCTTGGTTCCAGGCATGTGTGAAATGAAGGAGTTAGAGGACTCACCTGATAATCGGACCTTTACTTCAATCAACCAGTGAATATCTTTAGGAATTCCATGATTCATTAACAATCTCAATCTTGCACATCTAGCATGATAAATTTTTGTAATCGCATTCTGAGGCAGAGCGGGAAAATACTTTTTTAATTTTTCAAGATTAGTGTCCATTTTCAAATGAGAATTGGAAGAAAGATTCAAAGAATTGCACAAATATATACACAGATATCAGTTACTGTGGGAAACTGAAAGAACCGACTTAAGTCATGGAGTACCGTTATCCGCCATTTAACCGGGGTGAGAGAAACTAGCAAAAATCACTCAAAAAGAAACACAAAAACAATATGAGAAAAACAAAATAATCAACCTTTATCTACAAGATCATTCTAACCAGTTGATTCATTTTCACTAGGAAACTTATCAAAGTAAGCTTTCAAACAATGTCCATTTTCCTTAAAATCATTGTCATTCATTAAATTCTCAATATCATAGGCCCCATAAGGATTGCTCCATCTTGATCTTAGCTCTCTAGGTAATGAATAGAGTTGAGAATTATAAAAAAAAACTTTTTGACCAGTATCAATCTTTTGATAATTTTCACAAGTTTTGCAGAATGCATGCGTATCCTTGAACATGGTGGGCCAATAAAATCCATTTTGAAAGATTTTTGTAGTTGTCTTTTTTGACGAGAAATAACTTCCACATGCTTCAGAATGACAAAGTTTAATGACACTACTTACCTCATTGTCGGGAATGAATCTTTGAAATATTTGATCAGGACAATATTTGAATAAGTTAGGGTCATCATAATAAAAATTCTTCACTTCGTTCAAAAACTTTTCTTTGTCTTGATTACTCCAATCAGCTGGCAAATCTCCTAAAGCAAGAAAATTAATATTTTTATCATACCAAGGCATTGGACTAAGAGAAAGTAAGGATTCGTTAGAAAAGTAATCATCGATTGGTGTGATTTTAGACGTCGAATCTGTTGTCACTGTTGACAAAAGATTCACATCAACATTTTCAGTGCTTGTTTCATCCGTGATTTCTTCCTTAGAATAAATCATTTGCAAATCTTCAGATTCATCTAACTCATTTTTACTTAAAGTAGATTCAAGTTGATCATAAACTAATTCATCAATATGATCTACTTTTTGTAAATCATTATCATCTCCAGGTTGCTTGCAAATGTTGAAAATATTCATCTCCAATTTCATGTTTCCAAATGATAGCTTCATCAGTCCATTCCTACAATTAATCAATGCATTAGAGGTTGCAAGAAGCAAACGTCCTAAAATAACAGGAAATGAATTACATGCTTCAACAGGTTTTGTGTCCACGACAATAAAATCCATAGGATAAATGAATTTATCAACTTGTACTAATACATCTTCAATTATTTCTCTTGGTACTTTTACAGATCTATCGGCAAGTAAAAGAGATATAGAAGTTGGTTTTAACTCACCTAGATTGAGACTCTAAAAAACTGAATATGGAAGTAAATTCACACTAGCACCGAGATCAAGTAAAGCTCTTTCAATTTTATGTTCTCCAATAAAACAAGAAATTGTAGGACAACCAGGGTCTTTATATTTCAAAGCATTATTGTTCTGAAGAATAGCACTTACTTGTTCGGCTAGAAAGGCTTTCTTTTTCACATTCAGTTTCCTCTTCACAGTGCATAGATCTTTCAAAAATTTAGCATAGGAAGGAACCTGTTTAATAGCATCCAGCAAAGATATATTGATTCTTACCTGTTTGAAAGTTTCAAAGATTTCAGAGTTGTGATTGACTTTCCTTTGTTTAGTCATGGCATGAGAAAATGGAAGTGCTGGCGGTGAATCAGTCGTTTCTTAGCAATTTTCAGATTCAACCCCTTCCTTACCCTCAGAGATTGACTCGTCATCTTTCTCATATGGTTCAAGAGTGGGTTTTTCAATAACCTTACCATTGCGCAGAGTAGTGACTGATTTGACTTGATCCATGTGTTGGCTTCCGGAACTACTTGCATTTGCATTGTATTGCCCCTTGGGATTTTGTTGTGGTTGAGATGGAAACTTACCTTTCTCTTGGAAACTAAGAGCAGATATTAATTTTGCAAGAGTATCTTTAAAATCTGTCATGTTTTGAGCAAGTTGAGTATTGATTGTCTCTTGCTTTTCAATGAATGCATGCAATGTTTCCTCAAGATTTCTTCTAGGAGGTGGAGCATAAAGAGGTGCATATCCATGAGAATTTTGGAAATTATGGTGTGCTTGAAATGGTGGTTGTGAAGTTTGTGCATTGTTGTTCTCACTCTTCCAACTAAAATTTAGGTGATTTCTCCAACCAGGGTTGTATGTTTGTGAGTATGGGTTGTGGTTGGCCCTTTAGAAACTGTTTAAAGCATGGGCTTGTTCATAGAGACATTCCTTAAAAGAAGGCAAGGTTGGACAATCGTTGGTTGAGTGTTCATTTGTTTCACATATTTGACGCACAATGTTTTCAACAAATTTTAATTGACCACTCTTTTTCAATTCTAGTGCCTCGACTTTTCTAGCTAAAGATGCAAACTTGGCTTGAAGGTCATGATCTTCCCTAAGGTTGTACATACCTCCACTAGATGTATGAGGTTGAGTTTTACTCGGTGCCTCATAAGTATCCGCGGTGTCCTAATTTTGAGCATTTTCAGCTAACAAGTCTAAGTACTCCATTGCTTCATCAGGGTCTTTATCTTCAAAAGTTCCATTGCACATCAATTCAACCATTTGCCTATCTCTAGGTGTTAACCCTTCATAAAAATGTGAAACCAATCTCCATGTTTCAAAACCATGATGAGGGCAAGTACTAAGCAAGTCTCAATACCTATCCCAACATTGGTAAAATGTTTCTCCTGGTTTTTGAGTGAAAGTGGTGATTTGTCTCTTGAAAGAGTTTGTTCTATGAGATGGGAAAAACTTCTTTAAAAATTGTTGTTGCATTTCATCCGGTGATTTATCTTTTGAAAGAGTTTGTTCTATGAGATGGGAAAAACTTCTTTAAAAACTGTTGTTTCATTTCATCCCAAGCACGAATGGATCCTGGTCTTAAATTTTGTAGCCATATTTTAGCTTTATCTTTTAATGAAAAAGGAAAAAGCTCTAATTTGATGGTGTTCATGCTACAATTTAAATTATTATATGTGTTACAGACCTCCTCAAATTCCCTTAAATGCAAGTATGGATTTTCCAAGTGATTTGTCTTTTGAAAGAGTTTGTTCTGTGAGATGGGAAAAACTTCTTCAAAAACTGTTGTTGCATTTCATCCCAAGCATAAATGGATCCTAGTCTCAAATTTCGTAGCCATGTTTTAGCTTTATCTTTTAATGAAAAAGGAAACAACAATAATAATAATAATAATAATAGTAGTAGTAGTAGTAGTAGCCATGTTTTAGCTTTATCTTTTAATGAAAAAGGAAAAAGCTTTAATCTGATGGTGTTCATGCTACAATTTAAATTATTATATGTGTTGCAGACCTCCTCAAATTCCCTTAAATACAAGTATGGATTTTTCAATTCTAAACCATGAAAAGAAGGTAAAAGTTGAATAATGTCTGGCTTAAAATTAAAATGAGATGCATCCGGAGGAAAAACTATACATGATGGTGCACTTGTTCTTGTGGGATTCATGTGATCTCTAAGTATTCTAGCACGGTTATTCTCATTATTCTCATTATAAAGTGATTGATTATCTTCTTCGGCTATATTTTCTGAAAATGATGACGATACCCTACAAAGTCTACCACTTGATGTATATGACCACACTCTCATGCACGTGTAGGAATAGAATAAAAGGAAAAAGAAAACAAAAGAAGAAGAAA
>NW_011502675.1:0-736 GCF_000495115.2 Populus euphratica
GGAGCAAGAGTATGATCTTAATCTAAAAACTAAGATGCCTAAATGCATGGAAAATGCCTCCTTTTATAGGCTAAAATTGAAAACAATTGATTTGATGATTAATTAATAAGTGGGTGACTAGCTATTGACTTGGTAACAATTCTTATCTTCTATTCTACCAAAAACATCATTGTTAATGTCAAAATTCAAACAGACTTGAACATAAAAGTTAAAGGAAATTATCTCAGCTTTAAAAAAAAAATTGAGGTCATTTGAACTTCTAGAACTTAAGATAGGGGTTGAACACTGAACAATATCTAGTCTATAGAACAAATTTAGACTTCTCTATTGTTACTAAGACTTGGACTTCCAAACAATAGAATTGAGTCTTACCTTCCTATGACTATTTTAAGCATATGTCTTAGCTTTCCATCCATATAAAACAGACCTAAATCCAAGTTTTATAGCTCTAGATATGACCAAATGATTGAACAGTGTTACATTTTGGATTGAACCAACATCTCTTTTCTAAGCTTCACCCTTTCCTTGTCTTCTCAATTTCAGTAGTTGAACTCATCAATCAATTATCTGATTTATGTGATAGGCCTGCATTAAAGATAAACATTTACAATAAATTAAAGGTATTTAATAATATTAGACTTGTTATTATAAAGCATGCTTTAGTTAAGGAGTTATTGATACTTCAAGTGCAAAATGATGATATAAAACCATGATAAAAATGCACTTTTAAGTACTA
>NW_011502675.1:783-980 GCF_000495115.2 Populus euphratica
TTTTTGAGTGAAAGTGGTGATTTGTCTTTTGAAAGAGTTTGTTTTGTGAGATGGGAAAAACTTTTTTAAAAACTATTATTACTTTTCATACCAAGCACGAATGGATCCTGGTCTTAATTTTTATAGCTATGTTTTAGCTTTATGATTAGTACTTAAAAGTGTATTTTTATCAAAGTTTTATATCATCATTTTGCACT
>NW_011502675.1:1080-1248 GCF_000495115.2 Populus euphratica
AATTAATTTTAAATGCATGTCTATCACATAAATGAAAGGATTGATTGATGAGTTTAAGAATTGAAATTGAAAGGACAAAGAGATGGTCAAACTTAGAAAAGAGATGTAGATGTAGTCCAAAATGGAACACTGTTCGGTAATTGGGTCATATCTGGAGCTACAGATCTC
>NW_011502675.1:1640-11581 GCF_000495115.2 Populus euphratica
AGCCTATAAAAGGAGGCATTTGCCATGCATTTAGGCATCTTGGTTTTCCAGATCAAGATCATGGTCTTGCTTTCTCTCTTTATATTTCTGTAATGCTTAAGTTTTGCTTTCATTAATATCTTCTTCATGCCTTTCATTTCCTTTCCTTTCGTTATTCAACTTTTATCTTATTTATGTTCTTATTTTGTTTATTTATTTTTCTTTCTTTATTTCATTATATTTAGTTAAGCTTATTATGCCAAAGTGAAAAGGTTACACTAATGGTGTAAGAATAAGTATAGTGTAAACTCAACATGGACCATGGACTTTAATGTTTGATACTAACATGTTTTATAATTGTTATCTTGTTCACATTTTAATACTTTGTTAGTTAAATGATCATGCAACAATATTATTTGATAGTTTCAACCATATTTAAGTAGTGTTTTGCCTATGTTTTATATATAAAATGCCTTGATATTCTTTGTTGTATGTTTTGAAGGCACTTTTGGATGAAAGATGCAAAAAGGAGTAAATTTGAGGTAATTGGCAGACTTGACCTTTAGTCGATGTTTTATGCAAAACGTGAGCTCTAAAGGTCGAAATGAAGTGATTCTAGTGAAATTAAAAAGCTTACATCCATACCTTTGTAGCATCTAAGGCAAGAAAATAAAATAAGGGAGAGCATGGAATTCGCAGCTTTCAAAGTCAAATCTCACCATCTAGTATTGACCTTTAGCCATTCCGACTTGAATATCTGGAGCTATAGAAGTCCAATTGATGCAAACTTAATTTTTTTGGATTCCTGACTCAAAGGTCTATAAACTCTCAAAGTTTCAACTGAAAAAGATGTCATATGAGGGAGATACAAGTTTTTAAAGATAACGACTGAATTCTGCCAGCAAACTTAATTTTTTTTGGATTCCTGACTCAAAGGTCTATAAACTCTCAAAGTTTCAGCTGAAAAAGATGTCATATGAGGGAGATACAAGTTTTTAAAGATAACGACTGAATTCTGCCAGCAAACAAGTTTTATGAAAAAACGAGTTCAAATTACGTTCTGAAGCATCTAAACCAATATCTAAGTTTTTATTTCAGCAATTTAGCTTCTCTAAGTCAAAGCTTGAAGATTTCATGCAAGACTATTTCCTTTTTTTTAGGAAAATAGTTATTGAAGTACTTAAATGTAAACTATCTACTTAAGGGTGGACTGTTTTGCAAAATAGAAACTAGGGTTTCTTAGAATATAACAAGAATAAAAGAAGAGAAGGGAGGCAGCCACCCAAGAGGAGAAAAATGCTCCCCTCTTCTAAGAAACTCAAAATTACACATTCTTTCTTCTTTTTGATTAGTTGTTCAATAAACATGCAAGACTAAACACTTTTTCTTGGTTGCAAGGACACAAAAACCTTCAGATTTCAAGAACTGTGAGATTTATTTTACCTTTTATTTTTAGTTTATATGATGAATATGTTTGTTCTCTTATGTTTATTTTTTCTATGATTGTTTATTTTATTTGCTAAAGCGGATTCTAAGTTATTATTGTAGACAATCTATTACTAAGTTTGATATCAAAACTAGAGTTGTGGTATGAACTTGTAAAGCAATTGAGTTTAATAATTGTGGCGGATTTAAGTTATTAATCTTAGGGAGACATTCAATCAAATCAAATATAGACTACAGACAATTATGTTTTTCTTAGTTAATCAACTTATCTTGATCTAAAGGCTACCATTGAATTAAATTACTAGTGCGGACATTGTGATTGTTTCATAGTTAGGATTAATTATATGACAGATCCGTTAACTGACCAATGTTAAGAAGAGATAAATATTTAAATTACTAGTGCAGACATTTGCGACCAAGGTTTGCTCTTTTGATAATTTTTTAATTTTATTTAATTTTGCTTGATAGTTTTCTAATTTCTTTTGCTTTAGCCTAGACAACGTCCAAACCCCCCCCCCCAAATTGCATATCATCTAGCATAAAAATCTGACATGAACCTTCCTCGTGGGATCGACCCCTTGTTTACTCTATATTATCTTGTGTGTTGTGTTTTAAGCTAGGGTAATTAATTTGTGCGACCCTGACATCGTAACAAATGACTAATCTAGATTTATGTTGTATAACACTTGGTACCATGGTTGTTAAAATCGCGATTTTAACACGGCATGGAAAGTACTAAACAAACTCGGATCGTAAAAACGGATCGTAAAATCGTAAAATCATAAAGAATTTTAAAATACATAAAAAAAAAATTCATGCTTCAAATAATTCAGTCCTGTAATACTGAAATGACATTCAATTCAATCAAATTCAAGAATTTTTAGTCCAATTTTCACCCCATTAATTCAGTCCAATTAATTTAGTCCTATAATACTGAAATGACATTAAATTCAGTCTAATTCAATATTTTTCAATCCAATTTTCATCTCATTAATTTAATTCAATTCAGTCCTATAATATTGAAATGACATTCAATTTATTCTAATTCAACAGTTTTCAGTTCAATTTTCACCCGAGTAATATTTAGTCCAATTTAGTCAAGATATATAGTATAAACTGTGGCATTCAATTCAACAATTTTCTCACCCGATCAATTCCATTCAATTCAACATTATACATATACAAATTACAGGACTGGGCAAAATGAATTACAGGGCAAAATACAAATCTACTAGAAGATTTTGAAGGCAAAATGAACAGGGCAAAATGCAAATCTTTATTACCGGACAATTAAACTCAACACTTAACAGGGCAAAATACAAATCTATTACAGGGGCAAAATCTACTACTGCAGTGATGATGATGAAGGCAAAATGAACTTACGGTGTCGCCCGCTGCTGTTGAAGATGATGATGATGAGCTAAATGGCTGCTTGTGAAGAGGCCCGATGTCGACTGCTGCTGTTGAAGATGGGAAAGAAAGGAGATCGTTGCCGGCGTGCTGCTGTTAATAAAGATTGCAGAGGAAGCCCGAAGCCGTGAGCTGTTAAGGAGATTGTCGTCGGCCCGTCGCTGTTAAAATCATGATAAACAGAAAAGGAAGTAATGTTCAACCTCATATTTTGTGAGAAAAAACGTGAGAAAAGGAAGTAATGCAGAGGAATGAATACTGAATAATGGAAAAGCTTTTACAAGAAGCACATGAAGAATTCAAACCTTAATTTCAATTTTTATTCAAGAAACACTTCAATTTCAGAGACTGCAGTAGAGGTCTTTAAACATGCCAATCTTGGTTCATGTGTTGCAAATAAATAAAGAAATGCAGAGGAATGAATACTGAATAATGGAAAAGCTTTTACAAGAAGCACATGAAGAATTCAAACCTTAATTTCAATTTTTATTCAAGAAGCACTTCAATTTCAGAGACTGCAGTAGAGGTCTTTAAACATGCCAATCTTGGTTCATGTGTTGTCGCGACCGTGAGCACTAAGGAAAAAGAAGGAGTAAAAACTGGAGTCATTGGACCGTAAGCACTGTCATTGACCGCTTTTGTGGAGGATGGAGATCGCTGTCGCCGTTGTTATGGTTGCCGATTAGGGATTTGTTCAGCTAGGAAACTTGGGAAGAGTATTTTGCGCTTTGTGATTTGTGAAGATTGAAGACAATGAATTAATTCACTGAAGTGAAGAGAGTCACGTGAGTCTGTGACTGTGCAAAAAAAATGCAATAGGTGCTTGACAGCTGGACAAGAGAGGAGGATTTTATTTCAGCACCTCATTTTGGCATAATCGCAAAATCGGTCCTGAAATCGCGATTTTGAGCGATTTCATCCGATTTTTGCGATTTAACCCGATTTCAACCCGATTTTACCCATTTTCGATTTTTTCAAGCGATTCAACACGTAAAGCATGTTTTGACTCGTAAAATCGTACGATTTTACGAGTCAAAACGCGATTTTAACAACCTTGCTTGGTATAACAAATGCTTGACAGTTTCATAGCTCATACTGTATGGTATAAACAACACCTAAGATATGAAAGGAACTTGATTTATTGTTAACATAAGTTATAATCATGAATATCTGATAACATTTACAAGTATTAACATTAATCGAATAAGATAACTAATGTAATCATATTAACAATTTATAATCTGATTAGAACCTCCTTTATGTGTGGTTTCCAATTGAATAATAAGAGTTTATACTATACTTTTTTGACATACCATTAGTGGATCCTCTAATCTTAACATTTGTTATTATCATTGTTTAATCCTTATATTAACCTTTCATCTTGAAGTTCTCATCAACTTCTTCTTCTTCTTCTTCTTTACTACTACTATTACTACTATTATTATTAGAATTAGTATTACTATTATTGTTGCTACTACTACTATTATTGTTATTATTGTTGTTGTTATTGTTTTTGTTGTGTTTTTGTTATCTATAATTTATACAATTAACCTCTATGAGGTTCGACCCTGGTCTTGCCGAGTTATTTAGTACTTCAATACTCCTGCACTTGAGAGAAGACATTAATCTTTTGGTCATGTCACTTTATCTTTTAATAAAAAAAAAAAGCTTTAATCTGATTGTATTCATACTATAATTTAAGTTATTATAGGTATTACAGAACTCCTCAAATTCTCTTAAATGCAAATATGGATTTTCAAATCTAGGCCATGAAAAGAAGCTAAAAGTTGAATAATGTCTAGTTTAAAATTTAAATGAGATGCATCAAAAGGGAAAACTATATATGAGGGTGCACTTGTTCTTGTGGGATTCATGTCGTTTCTAAGTGTTCTAACACGGTTATTCTCATTATGAATTGACTAGTTATCTTCTTCGCCCATATTTTCTGAAAATAATGAGGATACCCTACAAGATATACCACTTAATGTATGTGACCAAACACTCATGCACTTCTAGGAAGAGAATAAAAGGAAGAAGAAAACAAAAAAAAAAAGAAAAAAAGTTAGATACAAGAAAAGAGAAAAGAGAAAATAGAGTAAAAATGATAATTTATACAAGAATTTACCTCCCCAGCAATGGCGCCAAAAACTTGACATGACCAAAAGATTGATGTCTTCTCCTAAGTGCAGAAGTGTCGAACTAATAAATAACCTAGCAAGAACGAGGTTGAACCATAGAGAGGTTAACTATATAATTTATAAATAATAATAATACAATAACAACAACAATAGTAATAGTAGTAGTAATAAGGAGAGCTTCGAGATGTGATATTGATACAAGGATTAAACAAGATAACAAATACAAAACATGTCAGTGTCATACATTAAAGTCCATATTGAGTTTACGCTCTAGTTATTCTTACACCATTAGTGTAACCTTTTCACATTGACATAATAAACTTAACTAAATATAATGAAAGAAGAGAAACATAAATAAACAAGATAAGAACATCAATAAGATATAAGTTAACTAAGGAAAGAAAATGAAAAGCATAAATAAGAGATTAATAAAAGCAATACTTAAGTATTATAAAATATAAAGAGAGGATGCAAAAGCATGATCTTGATTTGAAAACCAAGATGCCTAAATGCATGGCAAATGCTTTTTTTTATAGGCCAAAATTGAAAATTGACTAATTGACGAGTGGGTGGCCAACTCGTGACTTGGTGACAATCCTTATCTTCTTATCTACCAAAAATATTATTATTAATGTCAAAATTTGAACAAACTTCAATTATAAAAGTTTTAGGAAATTGTCTCAGCTAAACACTAAACAGTGTTTGGGCTGTAATGAAAGTTGTAGGCCTATGTCTTACCTTTCCATCCATATAAATTGGACCTAAATCTGAGATATATAGCTCTAGATATGACCCAATTACCGAACAGTGTTCCGGTTTGGATTGCACCGACATCTCTTTTCTAAGTTTGGCCATCTCTTTATCCTTGCAATTTAAGTTTTTCAAGTCATCAATCAATCCTTTCATTTATGTGATAGGTCTGCATTTAAAATGAACATTTACCATAAATTAAAGGTATCTTATGTTATTAGATATATTATTATAAAACATGTTTTAGTTAAGGAGTTATTGATACTTCAAGTGCAAAATGATGATATAAAACCTTGATAAAAATACACTTTTAAGTACTAATCACTTGTTCGTGGAGGCATTCCCTAAAAAAAGCAAAATTGGACAATTATTTGTTGAGTGTTCTTTGGTTTCACAGATTTAACACACAATGTCTTGAACATATTTTAATTAACCAATCGTTTTTAACTCTAATGCCTCGACTTTTCTAACTAAAGATGCAAACTTGCCTTAGAGGTCATGATCTTCCGTAAGGTTGTACATACCTCTACAAGATGTATAAGGTTGAGTTTTACCCGGTGCCTTATAAGTGCTTGTAGTGTCCCAATTGTGAGCATTTTTAGCTAGAAAGTCTAGGTACTCCATTGCTTCATCAAGGTCTTTATCTTGAAAAGTTTCATTGCATATCAATTCAATCATTTGCCTATCTCTAGGTGTTAACCCTTCATAAAAATGTGAAACCAATCTCCATATTTCAAAACCATGATGAGGGCAAGTATTAAGCAAGTATTGATACCTATCCCAATATTAGTAAAATGTTTCTCGTGGTTTTTGAGTGAAAGTGGTTATTTGTCTTTTAAAAGAGTTTGTTCTATGAGATGGAAAAAGCTTCTTTAAAAATTATTGTTGCATTTCATCTTATGCACAAATGGATCCTAGTCTCAAATTTTGTAGCCATGTTTTAACTTTATCTTTTAAAGAAAAGGGAAAAAGCTTGAATTTGATGGTGTTCAAACTACAATTTGAGTTATTATAAGTGTTACAAACCTTCTTAAATTCTCTCAAATGCAAGTATGAATTTTTTAAATCTAAGCCATAAAAATAAGGTAAAAATTATTTTCTAGATACATTAGAAGGGAAAACTATGCATGAGGGTGCACTTGTTTTTGTGGGATTCATGTGGTCTCCAAGTGTTCTAACATGGTTATTCTTATTATGAAGCGACTAATTATCTTCTTCGGCTATATTTTCTAAAAATAATAAGGATACTCTATAAAGTCTACCACTTAATGTACATGATCAAACTCTCATGCACGTGTAGGAAGAAAATTAAAAGAAGAAGAAACAACAGTTAGATAAAAGAAAAGTGAAAAAAAAAGTGAAAAAAGAAAACGAAATAAATATTACAATTTATACAAGAATTTACCTCCTCAGCAATGACACCAAAAACTTGACACATACAAAAGATTGATGTCTTCTCCTAAGTGCAGGAGTGTCGAAGTAATAAATAACCCGATAAGAATAGGGTTGAACCATAGGGTGGTTAACCATATAAGTATAAACAACAACAACAACAACATCAATAATAAGTTAAAGGGGACTTTGAGATGTAAAATTAATTTGAGGATTAAATAAGAATAAAATAATTATCAAGGTTAGAGGATCTACTAATAGTATTTCAAACAACTATAACATATACTCTTTTTATTACTCAATTGGAAACCACATACAAAAGAGGTTCCAATTGGATGATTTGTCATTAATAACTCATTATAAATTATTAACATTAGCATATTAATTATCTTATTTAAGTAACACCAAACTTGTAAATATTATCAGGAATTCATGATGCTAACTTATGTTAATAACAAATCAAGTTTCTTTCATAGCATAGGTATAGGTTATACCATAGGGTTGGTTATAAAAGTGTCAAGCATTTGTTATACCAAGAGTTATACAACACAAATCTAGATTAACCATTTAACAAGTAAGGTACTGAGAATTAATAAGATATAAATGATAAGACATGTTAATAGCAAGTTGTTTAGGATAAAAGTATTAATGTCCACATTGAGTTTATATTATACTTATCTTAACACTATTAATGTAACCTTTTCACCTTGACATAATGAACTTAACTAAACATAATGAAAGAGAGAAATATAAATAAATAAGACAAGAACATAAATAAGATATAAGTTAACTAAGTAAATGAAATCAAATGAAAGGCATAAATAAGAGATTAATGAAAGCAAAACTTAAACATTACAAAAAATATAAAGAAAGAGAACAAAAGCATTATCTTGATCTAAAAACTAAAATTCCTAAATGCATGGAAAATGCCTCTTATAGGCCAAAATTTGAAATTATTAATATGTTAACTAATTGTTGAGTGGGTGGCCACATCTTGACTTAATAACAATCCTTTATCTTCTTGTTTGTAAAAAACATCATTGTTAACATTAGAATTTGAACATATTGTTGTCATGAAAGTTCTAGAAAATTATCTTAGTATTCCAACAAAAATGAAATTGAGATCATTTGGATTTCTAGAACTTGAGATATGGGTCGAACACTCAACATTGTCTAGGCTGCAAGATAAATTCAAACTTTTCCGTTGTTGCTAAGATTTGGACTTCCAAACAACAGAATTAAGTCTTGCATTCTGCATGAATGTTTTAGGCCTATGCCTTAGCTTTCTAGCTATATAAAACAAATTAAAATTCAAGATCTACAGTTCCAGATATGACCCAATGACCGAATATTGTTCCAGTTTGGACTAAACCAGCATCTCTTTTCTAATTTAAACCCTCTCTTTATCTTCTCAATTTTAGTAGTTAAACTCATCAATCAATCCTTTGATAAATATGATAAGTCTGCATTTAAGATGAACATTTACTAAATGTGATAAGTCTGCATTTAAGATGAACATTTACTATAAATTAAAGGTATCTTACTGTATTAGACTTGTTATTATAAAATATGTTTTAGTTAAGGAGTTATTAATATTTCAAGTGTAAAATAATGATATAAAACCTTGATAAAAATATACTTTTAATTACTAATCACAATGTACATTACATGGAAAAGAACAACATACCTTAATATCATTCTTATCTAATAGTGGAGGGTGAAGTTATAGCTGTCAGATTTTCTGCCATCAATGTCTTCTCTTTAGCCTCTCTTTAAGCCTCTCTTACACTTACAAGTCACTCTAAGAGAGAGAATAGAATGATATTTATAGTTCTATCATCTTGTTAATTACACATTTATTCCCACCTCTTTTTATTATTTGTACAGACATTTCCAACCTTTTGTTATTTGAATATTGACCTCTCATGGTCTTATGTATTCATTTTGTCCTTATAAATATTTTTCTTTTCAATAATTTAGTACTATATTCACATTTCATTTCATTAATTTTACTATTTTTATCTAGATTTAGGTTTTTTTACTTTAATTTAATTCATTTTACTATTGATTATATTTCTCTTATTTTAATAACCTAGAAAAATTAAAACTAGAGGTTTACATTCCTGTCTCATTATAAAATTTCATCCTTGAAATTTAAGATTCATATGTATCGATGAAAAAATTTCTGAATTTTTTTTCATCATTTTAGATTCCTGTATCCAAGTTTTTTTTGCAATTTGAGAACTCTTTCATATTTGTTTGGACAACACTCATGACACCAGCTGCCATGTTTAATCTTGTTTCCACTATTAAATTTCTCATTCTTTACTATTGTAAATTAACATGCAACATAAAAAAATAAAATTTTAGAATGTATTAAACTCTTTAAAATATAAAGCAGTGAGGTGCTAAGCACCTACTTGTACCTTTTAGTAGTCTCATTCTACTAGCTTGAGATCTCGCAATTGATGTCTCTTGTACTCAACAGAGACCAACATTTTAAATCATTCATTTCCCTTTTCAATGTTTTTTTTTTATCAACTAGCAAGTACCATTTATATGATTTCATGCAAGATTTCCATATCTAAATTAGACCATTATTTCATGTTCACATAGCCATTCGTTAACTCGAATCGTGTGACATAATCAAAAGATTGATGTTTTCTCCTAAGTGTAGGAATGTCGAAGTAATAAATAACCCGAGAAGACTAGGGTCGAACTACAAGGAAGTTAATTGTATAAATTATAAATAACAGCAATACAGCAACAGCAACAGCAACAGCAGCAGCAACAACAACAACAACAATAGTAATTATAGTAGGAGGA
>NW_011502675.1:11593-17626 GCF_000495115.2 Populus euphratica
GGTGGTGGTGGTGGGATGATGGTGGTATAAGAAGAAGAAGAAGAAGAAGAAGGAGAAGAAGTTGATGAGAACTTTGAGATGGATGATCAATGTAAGGATTAAACAATGATAATAAGAACATAAATAAGATAAAAGTTAACTAAGTAAAGGAAAGGAATTGAAAGGCATAAATAAGATATTAATGAAAACAAAATGTAAGCATTACAAAAATACAAAGAAAGAAAGCAAGAGCATGATTTTGATCTCGAAACCAAGATGCCTAAATGCATGGCAATGTGCCAAAATTAAGAACTATTGATTTGATCACTAATTAATGAGTAGGTGCCAACTATTGACTTGGTAACAATCCTTATCTTCTTGTTTAAATAAAACATTATTGATAACGTCATAATTTGAACTAGACCTAAAACTTCTAGAAAATTATCTCAGCTTTTTTAAAAAAAAATTGATGTCATTTGAACTTTTAGAACTCCAGATATAGGCTGAACACTGAACAGTGTCCTAACTATAGGACAAATTCGGACTTCTTCATTATTGCTACAATTTGGATTTGAAAACGATTCTTTTAAATCTTGGACCCCGTAAAAGTTATAGGTCTATGTCTTACCTTTCCATCCATATAAATTACCTTTCCCAATTATCGAACAGTGTTCCAGTTTGGACTGCACCAACATCTTTTTTCTAAGTTTAGCCATCTTTTTGTCCTTTCAATTTTAGTACTTAAACTCATCAATCAATCCTTTCATTTATATGATAGGTCTGGATTTAAGATGAACATTTACTACAAATTAAAGGTATCTTATAATATTAGATATGCTATTATAAAACATGCTCTAGTTAAGGAATTATTGGTACTTCAAGTGCAAAATGATAATATAAAACCTTGAAAAAAAAACATTTTTAAGTATTGATCATCATGAAAACTTTTTGAAGCTAATTTCTTAACCTAACTTACCTCTTCTTAATCATTTTATATGGGACTCTAATTTTCCATCATTGTTATATTTATTAGTATTATTATTATTATTATTAGTATTTGGGGCTGTCCAAATCAACCCCTTAACACCTATTAGTAAGGTTGTCATAGTAGCCTTGCTTTAATTTATTGGAGACACTTTTGATCTCTAACTACTCTACATTGAAGGATGTTGCTCTAGTCCTTGATTTATTTTTTTGTTTTTACAGGAACTATCTTATTCTCTAATTTCTTTACATGCGATTAAAATTCTCACTAGTGGCACTTTCATAGTCAAATCATCTTAGATCTTAATAGGAACTTAATGCAACATCTATGTGGAATCTAACCCAAATTCCACCCAAATCCTAATACATTAATCTTACATGCCATCTATATTTAGGAAAATTAAATCATCAATCTAATTATTATTATTGTAAAAGTTTTGGCAATATACATAGAAATTCAAAGAAATCTATTCTCAACATTTCAAATCAACCTCCATACATCATCAAATTCCCACACTAGCCTTCAGTAAATCATTTTCGTTACCAATTCATCTATTCTACATAATCATTGGTCACGTCTCTCTATCACTACTTTAATTAGTAACTAACTTATCTCTCCCAAGTATCATATCCAGCTCATGCATATAATTTGCATTTACTTATTCCTTACTTATATATTTTACATTTTCAAGACATCAAAATGGTTCAACTACCACCATGCAATCATATCTTTGTTCACTCATTTAACATTAGACACATATTTTATTTTAATCCATCCTTCCTTAAGGGATGCGTGTATGAGTATAAAATCATTTCCTTAAAATATAATAATGATATCTGATTAGTACTTAAAAGTGTATTTTTATGAAGGTTTTATATTATCATTTTGCGCTTGAAGTGTCAATAACTCCTTAACTAAAACATGTTTTATAATAGCATATCTAATAATATAAGATATCTTTAATTTATAGTAAATGTTCATTTTAAATACAGGCCTATCACTAAATAAAAGATTGATTGATGAATTTAAGAACTGAAATTGAAAGGACAAAGAGATGGCCAAACTTAGAAAAGAGATGTCGGTGCAGTCTAAACCGGAACACTATTTGGTAATTGGGTCATATCTAGAGCTGTAAATCTTGGATTTAGGTCTACTTTATATGGATGAAAAGGTAAGACATAGGCCTACAACTTTCATATAGAGCCTAAAGGCCATTTTCAAGTCTAAATTATAGCAACAACAAAGAACCTAAGACAATTTCTTACAACTTTTATATATTCAAGTGGTTCCAGTTCTGACATTATCAATGATATTTTGGGCAGACAACAGAAGATAAGGATTGTCACCAAGTCAAGAGTTGGCCACCCACTAATTAATTAGTCATCAAATCAATAGTTCCTAATTTTGGCCTATAAAAGGAGGAATTTGCTATGCATTTAGTCATCTTAGTTTCCAAATCAAGATCATGCTCTTACTTTCTCTCTTTGTATTTTTTTGTATTTCTTATGTTTTGCTTTCATTAATATCAAGTTTATGCCTTTCATTTCCTTTCCTTTACTTAGTTAACTTTTATCTTATTTATGTTTTTATTTTGTTAATTTATTTTTCTTTCTTTCATTATGTTTAGCTCAATTTATTATGTCCAGGTGAAAAAGGTTACACTAATGGTGCAAGAATAAGTATAGTGTAAACTTAATATGGACTTAAATGTTTGCTACTAACATGTTTTATATTTGTTATCTTATTCACTCTTTAATACTTTGCTTATTAAATGACTAATCTAAATTTATGTTGTATAACATGTGGTACAACAAATGTTTGACACTTTCATAGCCTATACTGTATGGTATAACCGACACCCGAGCTATGAAAGAAACTTGATTTGTTGTTAACATAAGTTATAATTATGAATGCCTAACGAGATTTACAAGTATTAACATTAATCAAATAAGATAACTAATGTAATCATGTTAATAATTTATAATCTGATTGGAACCTCCTTTGTGTATAGTTTCCAACTGAGTAATAAAAGTTTATACTATACTTGTTTGACATACCATTAGTGGAACCTCTAACCTTGATGTTTGTTATTATCATGAACCTCCTTTGTGTGTAGTTTCCAATTGAATAATAAAAGTTTATACTATATTTGTTTGACATACCATTAGTGGAACCTCTAACCTTGACATTTGTTATTATCATTGTTTAATCCTTACGTTAATCTTCCATCTCAAAGTGCTCATCAACTTCCTTTTCTTCTTTATTATTATTATTATTACTATTACTACTACTACTACTACTACTATTGTTATTGTTACTATTATTGTTGTTGTTGTATTATTCTTATCTATAATTTATACAATTAACCTCCCTATGGTTCGACCCTAGTCTTGCTGAGTTATTTATTTCTTCGACACTTCTGCACTTGGGAGAAGATATCAATCTTTTGGTTGTGTCAAGTTTTTGGCACCATTGTCAGGGAGGTAAGTTCTTATATAAATTATAGTATTTATTTTATTTTCTCTTTTCACTTTACTTGTATATAATTTTATTTCTTTTCTCTTGTTTCTTCTTCCTTTTATTTTATCCCTACACGTGCATGAGAGTGTGGTCACATACATTAAGTGGTAGACTTTGTAGGGTATCATCATCATTTTGAGAAAATAAGGCCGAAGAAGATAGTCAACCACTTTATAATGAGAATAATCGTGTTAGAACACTTAGAGATCGTATGAATCCCACAAGAACAAGTGCACCACCATGCATAGTTTTTTCTCCTGATGCATCTCATTTTAATTTTAAGCCAAACATTATTCAACTTTTACCTTCTTTTCATTGCTTAGATTTAGAAAATCCATACTTGCATTTAAGGGAATTTGAGGAGGTCTGTAAGACCTATAATGACTCAAATTGTAGTATGAACACCATTAGATTAAAGCTTTTTTCCTTTTTATTAAAAGATAAAGCTAAAACATGGCTATAAAATTTGAGACTAGGATCCATTCATGCTTGGGATGAAATGCAATAGCAGTTTTTAAAGAAGTTTTTTCCATCTCACAGAACAAACTCTTTCAAATGACAAATCACCACTTTCACTTAAGAACTAGAGGAAACATTTTACCAATATTTTATCAATGTTAGGATAGGTATCGAGACTTACTTAATACTTGCCCTCATCATGGTTTTGAAATACGGAGATTGGTTTCATATTTTTATGAAGTGCTAACACCTAGAGATAGGCAAATGTTTGAAATGATATGCAATGAAACTTTTGAAGATAAAGACCCTAATGAAGTAATGGAGTACTTAGACTTGGTAGCTGGAAATGCTTAACATTGGGACACCACGGGTACTTATGAGGCACCGAGTAAAACCCAACCTCATACATCGAGTGAAGGTATGTGCAACCTTAGGGAAGATTATGACCTCCAAGCTAAGTTTGTATCTTTAGCTAGAAAAGTTGAGGCACTAGAATTGAAAAAGAATGGTCAATTAAAATCTGTTAAAAACATTGTGTGTCAAATATGTGAAACAAATGAACACTCAACCAATGACTATCTAACCTTGCCTTCTTTTAAGGAATGTCTCCATGAACAAGCCCATGCTTTAAACAATTTCCAAAGGGCCAACCATAACCCATACTCCCAAATATACAACCCTGGTTGAAGAAATCACCCAAATTTCAGTAGGAAGAGTGATAATAATAATTGACAAACTTCACAACCACCATTTCAAGCACACCATAATTTCTAAAATTCTCATGAATATGCACCTCTTTATGCTCCACCTCTTAGAAGAAATCTTAAGGAAACATTGTATGCATTCATTAAAAAGCAAGAGACAATCAATACTCAACTTGCTCAAAACATGATAGATTTTAAAAATACTCTTGCAAGATTGACATCAACTCTTAGTTTTCAAGAGAAAGGTAAGTTTCCATCTCAACTATAGCAAAATCCCAAGGGGCAATACAATGCAAATGTAAGTAGTTCCAAAAGCCAACACTTGGATCAAGTCAAATCAGTCACCACTCTTCATAGTGGTAAGGTTATTGAAAAACCCACTCTTGAACCTTGTGAGAAAGATGATGAGTCAATCTTTATGGGTAAGGAAGGGGTTGAATCTGAAATTTTCAAAGAAAAGTCTGATTCCGTGCCAGCACTTCCATTTCCTCATTGACACGACTAAAAGATTGATGTCTTCTCCCAAGTATAGGAGTGTCAAAGTAATAAATAACCCGGCAAGACCGGGGTCGAACCACAGAGAGGTTAATTGTACAAATTATAGACAATAATTATAAACTACAATAATAATAGTAGCAATAATAATACTAATAATAATAGTAGTAGTAGTAATAGTAAGAGTAATAAAAATAATAACAATAATACTAATAATAATAATAATAATGAAGAAGAAAAAGAAGGAGAAGAAGAAGAAGATGAGAACTTTAAGATGGAATATTAATGTAACGATTAAACAATGATAATAACAAATGTCAAGGTTAGAGGATCCACTAATGGTATGTCAAACAAGTATAATATAAACTCTTATTATTCAATTGGAAACCACACACAAAGGAGGTTCCAATCAGATTATAAATTGTTAACATTATTACATTAGTCATCTTATTCGATTAATGCTAATACTTGTAAATCTCGTCAAGCATTCATGATTATAACTTATGTTAACAACAAATCAAGTTCCTTTCATAGCTCAGGTGTCGGTTATACCATACAGTATGGGCTATGAAAGTGCCAAGCATTTATTGTACCAAGTGTTATTGACATGACTAAAAGATTGATGTCTTCTCCCAAGTGCAGGAGTGTCGAAGTAATAAATAACCCGGCAATACCAGGGTCGAACCATAGGGAGGTTAATTGTACAAATTATAAACGACAATAGTACAACAACAATAATAATAATAACACCAACAATAATAATAGTAATAACAATGACAATAACAATAACAATAATAATAATAATAATAATAATAATAATAATAATAATAAAGAAAGAGAAGAAGAAAAAGATGATGAGAACTTGGAGATGGAAAATTAATATAAGGATTA